>NC_141547.1:38135961-38297307 GCF_021556685.1 Rattus norvegicus
TATATATACAGCAACCAAAAGTAGATAAGATGGATGAAGCTAAGAACTGCCTGCTGACAGTCACCAGATATAGATCTCTCCTAAGAGACACAGCCAGAACTTATCAAGTACAGAGGCGAATGCTAGCACCAAAACACTGAACTAAATATGTGACTCCTGTTGGAGGAATTAGAGAAAGGATTGGAAGAGCTGAAGGGGCTTGCCACCCCATAAGAACAACAGTGCCAACCAACCAGAGCTTCCAGGGACTAAACCACTACCCAACGACTATACATGAACTGACCCATGGCTCCAACTGCATATGTAGCCGAGGATGGCCTTGTTGGACACCAATGGGAGAAGAAGCCCTTGGTCCTGCCAAGGCTGGACCCCCAGTCTAGGAGATTGTTACGGGGGTGGATAGAGAGGGGAACACCCTTATAGAAGTAGGGGAGGGAGAGGGGATATGGGGGCTTATGGACAGGAAACCGGACAAAGGAATAACATTTGAAATGTCAATAATGAAATATTCAATTAAAAAAAAAGAATGTGTCTTACAACTTGCACTTTCTTCTGTTTCTACTGATACTCTGCTACCAGATTAATTACATTTTGATACATCAACTTTAACATAACTTTATTTTAGCTACATAATTATTATATAAAGTATTCTAAGAATTTGAAAAATTAGCTTAAATTATCTTCTTTGTGATGCATTATTTATTACTAACACATATTCCTTATGCCGTTTCCTATTGCATCCCACTCCTCTTCTTGCAGTTTGAATCTCGGCACTGAATCAACAGCCATCGGTGACACTTTCAGGTAGCATCCTCCATCTAAACTAATGCTCTATGAAGGACTAGCCATGAAAAGAACTAATGGGACACAGATAAATGGCACGGCAAAATGATTACTGAAATATTTTATATCATTCCAAAGTACACTGTGAAAAATAACCAAGGTTGAAATTCAATGCAGGCCAACGGGTACAACAGAAGTAGATTTGGTGATGAGTTAGCAAGAAGCGCTGCGATAGAAAAAGGTTTCTTAAAAGACAAATGCACTCTATGCTTGTTTTTTCTTTCTGTGGCTTATTAATGGTCATTGTTGATAAAGTAATACTTACTGAACATTGAGCAAATACCTTTTTAAGAGCATCTATCTGGGTTCAAGAATACAGTTTTTAATATCCATTATTATAAGTCAGATATCCCCAAACCTATAAAGGTTAAAATTTTATGCAGCTGCACACTTTTTATTAAGAAGAATAAATCTTGTATACTAGGGCTCTTAATATTCTCCAAGTGGGACTTGCTCTGTAGGAAGATGTAAGGGTAAAACTTTCTATAATTAATTGTTAAAGAATCTGGCACAAAAGCAGTCTTATCCCAGACTATACATTTATGTCATGAAAATCTACTCATTTGTATAGACAGTAGTTCTGAAAATGAAAAGACAAACATTTATACAAAATACAAAAAGTATTTCAGTGAAACAATATAGTAGTAAATTGTCTGTTTTTCTCATGATGAGATCTGTCACACCTATATCTTACAAGTTCCTTTGTCTTTCTGATCTCTGTTCTCTAAGTTTACAAACAGTAATGATGTTGGTTTTACTTTGTTTTTAAAAGATTTGAGAAGGAGAACAAATAACTTGTGTATTTATTCACTAATCATGCTTTATTTGATTTCAAAATATATTACATATAATATTTTATTATTCATTATAATATATATTATATATAACAAATAAAACATTTGCTATATTTATTAAGTAAACATCTTGGTCCTTCTGAACATGACAAAATGGTTATTTACCCAAAACATAACTATAAGCAAATAACTTTGCATATGAAAAATAAATTAATAATTGATATTGAATTTTATTTGTTTTGATGATCTCCAAAAACAATTTCAATTTCAATGATTGGTTTATGGGGCACTTGAAAGTCAATTTCTTAGCACCAAATCTCCAGGAACTAGAAAATCTTCACACGGTTCAAGAGCAGTGGTTTAGTGTATGCTAATACGAAAATGGGTTAAAATAATATGTACAAGTAGATATCTAGATTTAATAGCACTCAACAGCTGAGAAATTATTGTTTGCAAAGGACAATAAAAAATGCCTTTGGACCAAGAGATAATAGCAGACATTGGAGGCCATAATAGCACACAATTAGCTGTGTACATAACTAATGCTGATGGTTCAGATCCCACAGTTTGCTTGTAGATCTGTGATTTCTATAACAGAAGATAAGTATAGGATTTGTTGTCAAAACAGAAAATCTGAAGATACTGACAACTGACATCAGGATTCCCCACCACTGTATAATGTCTACTGGACACTATTGAGTAGTGAGTAAAACCTTATATTTTTTAATTGTTTTTTTTATTTAGTTTTTTATATTTGAAATGTTTTGCCCCTTCCTAGCTTCCCCTCTGCAAACCTCCATCCCATCCAACTTCACCCCTCCTTCTGGGAGGATGCTCCCCCACCTACCAACCCACTCCTGCCTCACTGCCCTAGCATTCCCCTACACTGGGGCATAGAGCCTCCACAGGATCAAGGGCCTCCCCACCCATTGACACTAAATAAGGCAACCCTCTGCTACATATGCAGATAGACTGAGGGGTCCCTCCATCTGTACTCTTTAGTTTATGGTTTAGTCCCTCTGAGATGTCTGGTTGGTGGATATTGTTGTCCTATGGGGTTACAAACACCTTTCAGTTCCTTCAGCCCTTCCTGTAACTCCTTTATTGGGGTCCCTGTGCTCAGTCTGATGGTTGGCTGTGGCATCTGGATCTGAGTTGTTCAGGCTCTGGCAGAGCCTCTCAGGGTACAGCTATGTCACTGTCAGCAAGTGCTTCTTGGCATTAGCAATAGTGACTGGGCTGGGTGTCTGCAGAAACATGCTCCACTACGTTCAAAGCAGTCTTATAATAGACAGAAGCTAAAAACAACCTAGTTGTACCTCAATAGAGGGATGAACACAGAAAATGTAGTATATTTACACAATCAAAACAATGTGTATAATGCTATTAAAAACAATGACTTCATGAAATTTGGAGGCAAATGGATGGAAAACCAAGTCACAAAAGAACACAAATGTTACTTATTCATTGATATGGGGATATAAGGAAAAAAAACTTGGAATATCCATGATACATCTCACAGAGCATATGAACTCAAAAAGAAGAAGACCAAAGAGTGGATGTTTCCGTCCTACTTAGAAAGGGAAACAAAATATCATGGGAGGTAGAGGGAAGGAGGAACCTGGAAGGGAGAGAGAAGAAGGGGAAAGGGGTGCAGGATCAGGTGTGGGAGGAAATGGGTGGGGTCAGGAGGAAAAGTAGAGAGATTCAGGAAATTGAATTGAGGTATGTATCAGTGAGGGATGGGGTATTGGAGGTAGCCACTAGAAAGTCCCAGATATCAGGAAAGCAAGAGGCTCCCAGGGCCCAATGGGGGTGACATTAGTTGAAATACTCAAAAAAGCAGATGGAGAGAAAACCTGTAGCAACCATATCCAGAGGCAAGGCTTGGCTCCTGGTTAAAGGATGCTCCCCCCCCACCAATCTCAAAAATATTAACTCAGAATTGCTCCTGTCTAAAGGAAATGAAAATGACAAAGTGTGGAGAAGAGACTGAAGGAAAGGACATCCAGAGATTACCCCACCTAAGAATCCATCCCATCTGCAAACACAGAACCACATTCCAGTGAAATAAAGCTGTTTGCCAGCCTTTGGTTCTGATAGGGCAGTATTTCAGCTCCCTGTGTCTTCTGTCCTGTTGTGGGTCTTTGTTTCATTTTCTATATGATGGCCTTGAGATTAGTTTTCTAAACATATTAAAGAGACTTATGTTTATAAACTACTTAGAGCTCGAGGACATGACACAGGCCTAAATTAGGTGAAACATTTAAGGAGTTTCTAGTTAAATAACAGTAGAGAAAGGTCTATATGAGTTTCACAGTAATTTTATATTAAGACACTACACTTGGTGAGTCAAAATGATGTAAAATCCCAAAATCGTAGTTCATGAAGACTGAAATGGCTTTCACAGCCCTCCAACCAACGTTTGCAGAGTTTCCTTCCATTCTCCAAGATGGACAATTTGATTCTTATTTTTTTTCTAGTGTCTGAAGGAGACACATATTCCATGACTGGTAATTAAATGCCCTGTGCTCTTTCTTTCATAGTGACAATGACGAAGTTGATAATATTTTTTGAAGGAGATAGGAAGAGTGAAACAGTATGACTTGTGTTGTTGTCACCAAGAAGGCTTAAGTAAGCCTCATTATCATGTTTTAAAATTAATAGTCTTTAGGTTTTTCTCCTACCACCCACAGCTGCAGTCAGTATTTGAACATAAAATAGGTAGAATTGTTTCTAGATGTGGCTTTGGTCTTTCTGGATACTATCCATGAAGGAAGAGCAAAGCAGATGTGTTTGATTTGTCAATTTGTTCGGTTCATCAAAAGGATGCATTGTCCTACGAAGGGACAGAGGACAAATAGGGGTGGCATAGAGGAGCGGTGTAGGATCTGTATTACAGGAGTCAGTGAGCAGAGGCAGAGGAAGAGGTATTTATGACAACAGTAGACTGATGATAGGTTGCTTGAAGTGGAATTTCGAGAGAAGTTGGATCACGGTTAACTACTGTGAATTCAAAAGGTGCATCAAAAGAGAGAAAAGTGATAGTAGAATGAACAAAGCATGGAGTGTCCAGATGCTTCCCAAGCTCATCTTAGATCCTGAAGTTATAAAGTCTGACCTAGAAAAATGAAAGTGGAAAAGGTACAGGGGAAAGAGAGTGATGGCGAAATATACTCTGCTTTCACAGAAAAGGAAGTACAGCGATCTTGGAAACAGAGTGAGGAGATGGGGAGTGACCCCAAACAAACTCAGAGCATAAGCAATACAGAAAAGAAAAACAGCAACAACAAAAGCAATATCGGAAAGACCTATTATGATCATTGCCATCAGAAGGTGCTAGATTTTAATATAATGATGATCGGTGGCATTCTTTATGAGAGTGATATGGCAGTTAATATTTTCAAATAAGATCTCTTGGCCCCATCAATTTTGTGCTGCTCATGAATATGCCTCATAAAATAAACCCACGGTAGCCTCATATGAGGTTGAGACTTTGAACTGAACATTAGTGGAGTTTTTTTGTTTTTTGTTTTTTGTTTTGTTTTTGTTGTTGTTGTTCTTGGTTTTGGTTTTTGTCTTTAATTTTATCTGGCAAATATGTGGTCTTAGCAAATTGCTAGGCTTTGCTTTGATGTTATGTTTTAGAGGGTAAGGTGTTGGACTTACAAATCTGAAAGGGCATTTCATATCTTTGAAACACATTCTGGATATAGCTCTTCGGTCACCTTGAATATTGGGGAACCTCAGGGGAGGATTTCATTATTTGGTGAATTCAAGAGGAGAGCTCAGGGATCACAGAACAGTAACTTTCAAGGGCCAAGGCAATCACATCTTCAAACAATGCCAGTGAGCTCTGGATCCTCTCACAATAGCCTTGCATGGGAACAGAACTGGGTATTTTTAGAACAAAAAGGTGGCTCATCCTCCGGAGGGCTTACATAATATTCAATACATTTGATAAGAAAAAAGCCTCACACAAAACACATTCAATGAGGTAAGTGGTGGCAATGACCTCAAAGCTATTCTTTCCAGCATTCTTAGGGGTCAAAACACACACTTAATTGTATACATTAGCAGCTTCTCAAGAAGAAAAGTAAGTCCATTAAACCACAAACATTTACAATTCTGCAATAGAACTCCAAGGTCTTAGTGGTATGACATATAAATCCAGTTTTCTCTGTTTTCTTCTCAATTTATTTATTTTTCCTCTTTCTTAGGTCTAATTTTTCTTTACTAACACCTCAGATATATTCATTATTTTGATCTTTCTCAAAATGTGCATATATATACATATATATATACATACATACATATATATCAAACTGGTATGGTTCCAATTGACAAGGAAACATACAGTGAAATAACAGAAGTAAAATGGAAAAATTAGCAGAATTTGTTGGTCTTTATATTTTATATTTTGATCTATATAGAAAATACCACTCAAAATATTTAGCTGTTATGCAAATAAAAACTGAAGTTTGAATCCACGGGACACAGAAAAAAATGTCTTCTTGGTTTTCAATTACTTTGTAAAGCTGTACAATTTCTTATGAAATGAAATAATTTATCAGATTTATTAATTTAAGCACTATCAATTAATAAAAGTTAATTATGCAATTACCAATAACAGGGTGCCTTCTCACTTAGAAAACAAATCTGACAGGGGAAACATTAAGATCACCAGATTTGCATCTTGCAAGGGTACCTATCATTTTCAACTCTAGCTAGAACAACATTATTCAGGCTCTAACATGGATCACTGTGTGTCCCAGAACAGGTTTTCTCATCTCAAGTCCTATTTTATAATTGGTCTCAGGAACATTTGTTCTTTGCTTTCATAAAATAAAGTTAATCACATGCTTAGAAAGCACTCACTTCCGCCACGACTGGCCTTTTCCTCTTGTTTGCACCTTGTTCTCTCTAATGTCATTTGTACTGGTTCAGTGTGTCTTGGTGACCCACCTCTATTCACAAAATGCACTTCCCCTGCTTTTTCCTCAAAACACCTGTCAGTGGTCTAATTCAGCTTTAAAACTGTCACTTTCATCATTTTCTCCAAAGACTTCTATCTTCTCTGAGTCAATAACTTAGAAGTATATTCTCATGCACAGTGCTCGGAACAAAGGGAAAGAAAATTTCCATTTTGCTTCTGCCATGAAGTCTCCAGAAATTCTGGACCTGCTGTGACAGAGAGCTTTCTAGCATAAGGAAGACAGCAGATAAAATAGGTAACAGCAGGTGACGCTGGCATCTATCTGAACCTTAAGGCTGTGGAGGAGCTGAGGGAAAATGCACAAAATGTGAGCAGGTCTCCTACATGAACAATGTAGGGTTTCCATAGCTTTAAACCGCAGTCCTACAAAAGTGATGTTAGCTACAGACTTCCCCTTACATTTCAAAGATGATAAAATGTATTCAGTGTGATTTGCCCTTATTTGGAGTGTCATTCACATTTATGTGTTGAATTGAAATTGAAATATATAAAAATCAATGTGCTAACTCTTTGACCGAGCTCTAGAGGTACTTCTAAATCATATTAAATTTTAGCCAAATAAAATTTAGTTAGTAACATGGCTCTTTTCATACAACAAGTTCAATGTGTTATAAGATAGACATTTTACAACTTCACAATTGGTAGTTATTATTAGAAATCAAATTAAATTCTAGCTAAAATTAAATAATTTTGTTTCTGATTATTTTAATCGAAAAATTACCAATTAGATGCTCTTTTCAAAAAGAAAGTAATCAACATATTTACTTACTCATGCCTGATTTTTTATTTTCTCCACTGATATGTTAACAATTTTTTTAAATGACAAAAGTGGCCTTTAAAACTCTATTTACTTCCATAATTCTAGAGTTACCACTAAATGTTTCATGGCACTTATGCACCTTGAACTGTAGTATGCCACTAGCATTAAAATATGCTAAGTATATATAAATAACATTGACTATCACTGTAATCTATCTTAGGTAGCACTTCAGAAGTAATTCATTGATATTTTCCTCTTTTACTAGCCAACAACAACTAATGAATAAATATGCTAATTAAATAAACATTTTAAAGGCAGAAGCATACATGAGTGTCCATATACATATGGGCTTTGTTGGATAGAGTTAAATGGGTCCAGAAAATAATTTTTAACCAGTTAAACATTAATCACTCTTATTAAAATATGTGCTGTGCACTTAAGGTGTCCAGGAAATGAATTACATATTAATAAACCTGTAATAATTAACCTTGGTATAAGAGAGGTTTGGGCCAATCCCTGATGAGGCAGTCAACCATCAAAGCTCAGAATTCTGTTTAAGTTCCAGAAACTGAGCCTTGACTTCTGAGTAAACCACACATAGATAAGGGGGATTTATATGAATATATATATTACTCTGAACATTTAAAATCATGTTAAGTGTTATGTAGAGATTGAATATTGAATCAGAAATGCATAGATGGGGTCTTGACATGATCAAAGCTATCAGGGAAAGTTTATATGAAGGAACTTATACTTAAGATTCAATTTGAAGGAGAGGGAGGCCACACATGGCAGACTGGGAAAGATAAGTTCAGTAACTGGATTCAACTACAATATTCTGTAGACAAAACAAAACAAACAAAAAATAAAAAAAACAACTTTTTTTCTAGAGATTAACATTTAAATATGTTCTGATACATACTGGTTATTGTTGCCCAGAACATGTTTTTCTAAATCATGCAACTGTCCCAGTTTTCATGTGTGAATCCTTTGATCAACACATAAGTCTTGTGAGCTCTATTGCTTCATCATTGGTAGAAGGAAGGGTTGTGCCAATCCTTGATAATGTACTCAACCATCAAAACTCAGAATTCTGTTTAAGTGTCCAAGAAAAGGAATATGCTCTTTTATTGATTTGAATATTAATGAATTCTACTACTAATGTGACACATACACACACATATAGATATCAAAAATGAATAGAATTAGGAAAAAAGCCAGGCCTTTAAAAAATTTCATGTATTCTAATTGTGAACCATATCTCCAACCCATATCTATAATCATGCACAAAACTTAAGTCCAAATGGATCAAGACCTTAACATAATATCAGATCCACTGAGCCTGAGAGAAGAGAAAGTATGGAATAGCCTTGAATTCGTTGACACAGAAAACAACTTCCTGAACAGAATACCAACACTGTAGGCAAAGATCAACTATTAGTAAATGGCATCTCATGAAATGGAAAAGCTTCTATAAGGCAAAGGGCACTGTCAATAGGACAAACAAATTCTGACAGAATAAGAAAAAGAATTTACCAACTCTACATGTGATAAAGAACTCGAGGAACTAGAAATCAACCAAACAAATAATCCAATTAAAAATAGAGTACAGTACATACCTATATAGAGAATTCAAACAGAAGAGTCTCAAATGGCAGAAGAAACAAAGAATTGTTCAAACTTCTTAGCCATCAGGCAAATGCAAATCAAAACAAATTTGAGATTCCATTTTATACCTGACAGAATGGCTAAGATCAAATACACTAGTGGCAGGGTAACTCGTGCTGGGGAGGATGTAGGAAAAGGCAACACACCTCCATTATTGGTGGGAGTGCAAACTTATACAGTCATTGTGGAAATAAATATGGCAATTTCTTAGAAAATTGGTAATTGGTTCACTTCAAGACCCAGCTATATCACTTCTAGGCATATACTTTGGGCAAAAGTGAAGGATGTTCCATTCTGCCACAAGGACACTCCTCAAATATATTCATGGCAACTTTATTCATAATAGCTAGAAATTCTAAATAATATAGTTGTGCATCATCCACAGATGTATAAAGAAAATGAGGTATTTGCAAAATGGAGTATTACTCAGCTGTTAAGAATAATTGCATCATGAAATTCCCTGGCAAATGGATGGAATTAGGAAAAATCATCCTGAGTGAGTTAGCCCAGCCCCGGAAAGAGAAGCATGATATCCATTCACTTATAAGTGATATGAGTTGTTAAGGATAACCACATCACAATCCACACACTGAGAGAAGCTAAGTAAGAAGGAGCTAAGTAAAAGGTTTGAGGCAAAAATGTCTGAATCTCCTTTCAAAGGGGAAATAGGATAGGTTTAGCCAGAGTAGAGGGAGCAGATGGAGATAGGAACAGAAATGATCAGTGTGTGTGGCAGTGAAAGGAGAGAGTGCTGGGCAAGAAAACTGGAAAGCCCAGTTTGGGACTATGTAAAAACCTACTGTAATTAAAACTCCCAGAATTCTACCAGAGTGATACTAGCTAAGACTCCAAGTAGTGTTGGATACAGAGTCTGAAATGACCATCTTATGTAACCAAACAAAACTGCCAGTGGAGGGCTAGGGACATGAACCTAGACACAAAACCTTTGCTCTACAGTTTATTCTGCCTGAATGATGTGCTGGGCAAAGGTGGAGCAGAACTTGAGTGAGTGGCCAATCAATGACTGATCCAACTTGAAACTCATGCCATAAGGGGAAGGCCAACCTGACACTGCCTAGAGGGCCAAGAACCAGAGGGTGAATAGTCAGAAACCTAGGGTAGAACCAAACATAGCCAGCAAAAATTAAAATGTCAATGAAATTATTCCTAATGCTACTATTGCTCTACATGGACAATAGACCCTAGCACAATCATTATCAGAGGGGCCTCGCCTAGCTACTGATGGGAGCAGATTGAAAGGCCTAAAGTCAAACATTAGGCAGGGATCAAGAAATCCTGCAAAATTAAGGGATCCAAATATTGTAAAAACCAGAATAGAAAAATGGCCACAAGAAAATGAATCACAGAATCAAATAACCAGGGTTCATAGGAGCTCACAGACACTGCTGAACCAACAACAGGTACCCAGTATTGGTCTGACCTAGGTCTTCTACATATATATTATGGTCATGTAGCTTGATGTTCTTGTGGAACTCTGGCAAGTGTCTTTGGCTCTTTGGCCTGCTTCTGGAATCCCTTTTCTCATACCGGGTTGCCTCATCTAGACTTAATATGAAGGGATGGGTCTAGCCTTATTATAACTTAATATGCCATGTTTGGTGGATATCCCTGGAAGATTTTCCCTTTTACAAAGGGAAAGGAGGAGGAATGGATCTTGGGGATAGGAGAGGTGTAGGGAGCTTCGGGGAGAAGATGAAAGAGAAACTGTAGCCAGGATATGAGCGATGAGAGAAATTTAAAAAAAATAGTGAATGCATGCACACGTGTGTGCGTGCGTGCGTGTGTGTGTGTGTGTGTGTGTGTGTGTCTGTGTGTGTGTGTGTCTGTGTGTGGTGTACTTGTAATATTGTGCTTAAATATGAGTGCAGGTGTGTGATTGCCACAGCATGCATGTTGAGGGCAGAGAACAAGTATTCAGAGTGAGTTCTCCACTTATCCTCTTCCCATCATGGGTTAGTAAGCACTCTTACCCACTGGACTGTTCTACCAACCACAACAAGATGTTGAAATTGCTGTTCCACTTCCACTAAAGCAATACCTTGAAGTTTTAATCCATGTCAGGTATTTTTATTTAATTTCTTTTTTTTTTTTACTTTTTTAAAAGATTTGTTTATCTTTATGTGAGTACACTGTTGCTGTCTTCAGACACACCAGAAGAGGGCATCAGATCCCATTACAGATGGTTCATCTGCTTGCTGGGAATTGAACTCAGGACCTCTGGAAGAGCAGTCAGTGCTCTTAATCACCGAGCCATCTCTCCAGTCCACCCCCTATTTTTTACTTTTAAGGAAGTCATTTATAAGGACTATTCAATTATCAGGCACCATGGTACAATTTGCATTTTATTTATCCTTCAAAAAATGCAACTTGAAAATATATAACATTCATTTTTGTTAAAATGAGTAGTATTGTATTTCAAATAACAAACATTTGGCAAATAAATAAGATAAGTAACAGGAGAAATGAAGTAATATCATTGTACTTAAGAAATAGATGATTTAGGGTTTGGGGATTTAGCTCAGTGGTAGAGTGCTTGCCTAGCAAGCACAAGGCCCTGGGTTCGGTCCCCAGCTCCGAAAAAAAAAAAAAAAGAAAGAAATAGATGATTTAGGCTGAGAGATCAGCCTTAAATTAGCAATTCCTTAGTTTGGGGCAACAAATGCATGATTAGTTATTAATTTTCAAAATGTGTATAAAGATAGAAATGGTGTTCAATGGAATTTTAAATGAGTTAAATGTTCTTATGTGTAATTAGGAGGAAAATGAGGGAATTTGTTGAAAGTTTCAAGTTAAAAAATTTAAAAATAAGTTAGAAACTAAAAATACTTTAACATAAAAGAATAAAATTGGAAAGTAGAAGATGCAGATTGAGACTTGAACTATTAGGGCAAGAGGTTAAAATGAACATAGAAGAAAATTTAAATGATGCATAAACATACAATTGTTTCAGTTGTCTCAAACAATAAATTTCCAATAAAAATATTGAGACCATGAGAACCCTAAGCCTATTTGGATTCAGAAAGTCATTTAGGTGCTCAGAGAAGAGTGTTTGTCTTCATTGCTCACCTATTGCATTCATATGTTGTGTTCTAATCTCAATTGTATCATATTATATTTAGTTCAAGGATAAAAAAAATGAGTTTGTTTATTAAAGCAAGGCAAATCACAATGAGAATAGTTTCAAATGTTTTACATGTTAAGAGAACAAAGGGAAAATATACGATATGTGAAGCAAAGATACAAATTTTGGAAATTGCTGATCAAGATCAACTATTCATATATCTTCTGTTGATTAAGTTGTGCTTAAGCAATAGAGTTCAGTAGCTTCTCCAGATACTCAATGGCCTGCAAAAATAGAAACCTTTGCTATCTGGATCCTTCCATTGGTATTTTACTGAATTCTGATATACTGAGCATAAATTTGAATCAACAAGGGAATCTGGGATTTGCTGATTTTCTTCTCATACTTGTCTGAAGAACTAGGAATGTTGTGTCTATCTTCCTTGTTATTCATGAGAAGAATATTAATTTAAAATGTCCTGAGGGTTCTTCTTTAAGGTACTTCTTGTTTTGGGAAGCTATCCTGCATAGGAGAGGGCTACAGTGTAGTATACACTCTCTGACTAGAGTACCATGGCTACGAATCAGCTAGTGGTCTGGCTGGGAGGAAATGAAAGCTGCATCTCATACCCTGGCTCTTAAAACCTCCCAGTAAAACAGAAGATGAAATATTAATACTTTTAGGTGTTACCTGGCTTTTGAACAAACTGATTCAAATAACCCAAGGGCTTTTCCGTAAAAACTAAGCAAGACAAAATAACAGTTAACTAAGATTCAGAGGGCATTGAAAAGTAGGTTGTACTCAAATTTTGTAACCAGGTTTACAGGCAGATCTGAGGCAGGAAACGTGCCTACAAAATAATTGAAAATAATCTTGTGTAGAGATCTATTTTTTTATGGGAGGTTGTCCATTGTGCCTTGAGACTGAATGATGTTCCTGTTTATACTTTATCTATATTTTAAATCTTTGTGTTCAACATAGAACAGATAAACTGTACACTGCAAGTTATTCCTTCCAACCAATAAAAACAAAGAATTGTTGAAAGATCGTAGAGATGTCTCAACCGACAATTAGAAATTCACAAAGGGGAGAATTCTTTACCCATACCATTTTTATGAATAATTTCTCTTATTTACATTAATGATAATAATTTGTAAAACTACAGATGATTTCATTCCTGCAAGATGTCACTGGTCCCCAAAGAATAGGGCAAATAACCCCAAATGGTAAGGGGAATGAATCATTACACAGCAATACATGGCTGAACCCATTCCCTATGCTATTAAAGGGGTGATGTTCTGTTTGTATTTTTTCTATCAGTACAAAGCATGAATTTTTGGTCCAGTGAAGGGTCCTATTTTAGATACGAAGCAGGTTTGAATTAGAAAATATCCCAGTAGCTGTATCCTGATGTGTTTGGCAATCACAGCCATCTAGGCATAATCACAGAAAAGCCCACTAAATTTAGGTCCCTAAGCCTCAGTTTTTTAACCCATTGACTCGATCTCATTCTTTCATATGTGTTTAGATTAATAATTCCCTATGTCTGGGGTTTTCCTGTTTTAACAACTTGGAGTCCCAATGGGCACAATTTGTCTATTTGCAGTGGGATAAAACACTATAATTAAAATAGGATTTAATATATCACATTGATTATCAATACCTACATGTGACAGCAACTCCTTAAAATTAAAACAGATAATGTTATAGAAATAATATGCTTTATTGGTGAGAAAAAAGCAAAAATTTCTCTCTGTTTTGAAGTTTTTTATTTACGTTTCAAATGTTATTCTCTTTCCTCCACCCAACCACTCATCCTTTCCTACCTCCCTGCCTCCTTGCCCTGACATTCCCCTACACTGGGGTGTCCAGCCTTAGCAGGACTCAGGGCTTCTCCTCCAATTGGTGCCCAACAAGACCATCCTCTGCTACATATGCAGCTGGAGCCATCGGTCTGTCCATGTGTACTCTGAGTAGTGGTTTAGTTTCTGGGAGCTCTGGTTGGTTGATATTATTCTTCTTATGGGGTTGCAAGCTCCTTCACCTCCTTCAATCCTTTCTCTAACTTCTCCATTGGGGACCCCAGTCTTAGTCCAGTGGTTGGCTGCGAGCATTCACCTCTGTATGTGGCATTCTCTGACTGAGCCTCTCAGGAGACAGCTATATCAGGCTCCTGTCACTGCACTTCTTGGCATCAGCAATATTTTCTAGCTTTGGTGGCTATACACATATGGGCTGGATCCTCAGGTGGGGCAGGCTCTGAATGGCCATTCCTTCAGTTTCTGCTTTAAACTTTGTCTCCATATTTCCTCCTATAGTGTTGTTACCCCTTCTAAGAAGGACTGAAACATCACACTTTGGTCGTCCTTCTTGAGCTTCATGTGGTCTATGGATTGTATCTTGAGTAATTTGAGTTTTGGGGCTAATATGCACTTATTAGTGAGTACATACTGTGTGTGTGTGTGTGTGTGTCTGTGTGTGTGTCTGTGTGTGTGTGTCTGTGTGTGTGTGTGTGTGTGTGTGTGTCTGTGTGTGTGTGTGTGTGTCTGTGTGTGTGTCTGTGTGTCTGTGTGTGTGTGTGTGTCTGTGTGTGTGTGTGTCTGTGTGTGTGTGTGTCTGTGTGTGTGTGTGTGTGTCTGTGTGTCTGTGTGTGTGTGTGTGTCTGTGTGTGTGTGTGTCTGTGTGTGTCTGTGTGTGTGTGTGTGTGTGTGTGTGTGTGTGTGTGTGTGTGTTTTGTGATTGGGTTACCTCACTCAGGATGATTTTACATCAGTCTCTGGCTAGTACCCCAAGAGGAGCTGGCCATAAGTGTAAGATTATATTCACTTATATACATATTAGGCTTATGCATTTTATATATGTTTACATTATTAACTTTCTTTCAGGTTCCAGCCTCACGTGACACTTTGCACAACGTGCAGACAGAAGACTGGACATCTATCTATTCGGGCAAATGTGAAATTTACATAATAACGATATCGTCAGAAATATTTAAGTCTTTTTCTCCAATAGGTATTAACTAGCTTCGTCTTGCCCACCTGGCAGAATTGTGCTTTACCTGAGAAGAGCACAGGGGAGCTAATGGCAGAGTATAGCTTAATAATGGTTCTGACCCTGTCCTGCCCACAAGTGTTGCCCATTACAGTCATGTTCTCTGATTTGAGATTGGCCAAGTAGCTGGTGGTAAGTCAGGCTTTTCTCCTTTTATTATATGAATGGGGCTGAATTGGAGGTCAATCTTAGTGAAAAACATTAGCAGAAACTTTCTCAGCAACTCTCAACTTTAATTAGGTACAAAGTTTTCTTTCTTATGGTTTCTAACAAGTACGGTTACTATATTATCATCTGTTCATTTGGGTCAGTACTCCATTTTCTAACTTCTACTGTGTGCAACTTAATATTTCCTCCACAAGTTTATTAGTAAATCACTTATAGAATCAATTTTACTATTTTCTCAATTTTCTTTTGCATTAATAAAATTGAGAATCAATTGGGGTCTATCTCCTGGGTGCTAAGACCCCAAATAATGATAGCAAAGATGTGTTCCAATTAGGTTGGCATGTCCTAAAATTGCAGAAAGCTTATATCAGACTGTTCCTTCTACAATATTAAAAAATCCTTGACACATTTCCAAACTTTGATCTCTTCAATCTTTTAAAGCATCTTTTTGTTTTCAGTGGGCACAGAAACTATGGCTGTTATAATCTTTCTTATCATCTTTAGACCTCCTATCCAGGATTGCAGCAAACTGCCCCTGGGCTATTTGTCAAAATCTGTCTTGAACACCTAAGAAATAAGAAAAGGAGATGTAGGGAGAGGAGGAAGCCTGAAGTGAGTGAATTCCAAAATGAGTGTATATCTGGACCTGAACATCAACTTGCTGTGGAGAACTCTAAATACAATTGAATTGTGGGAAATTAGAAACGCCTTTACCTATATGGGCTAGCTAGGTTCAAAAGAAATGGCAATCCTCTCTTTAGGAGTCCAGTATGAGTGTTTATGAGCCATCGGTCAGTGTTTACAAAGACTGGTAATGGACTCCCAGATGTTTAAATTCTGTGATTATCTAACTACAGAGATCTCCTACTGAGATTAGCTAATACCTCTCCCAGAACTGTACTTAATAAACAAAATGAGGTTACAGGTTACAGGAGCAGTCCTCATTTTGGAGAAACCCACCTGACCTCAGTTTGTCTGTGTGTCTGTGTGTCTGTGAGCCTCTGTGTCTGTTCTGTACTTTTTCCATTCCATGACCAACACAAAGTAGGGGTTTGGGGACCAAAACTGTTTTGGTCAAAGCAGTCACACAGCAAATGGTCCTTGATATCTGTGAGCCACATTAGATAAGTAACTGCTTTGATATAAGATTTCTCAAACTCTAAAGCAGAGAAAAGAGGTCCTTTCTTTGTTCATAACCATCCAATTTATAGTACTACACATTGGTATGTAAAGAGGACTAACCCATCTGTCTAGAACTAAATCAAGGTGGCCCTTGAGATATATGAAGTGGAATATTTTGTAATTGGTTCATGTTTGAAAGAAATATTCATATATACAAAAATAATATATATCTTCAAAATATTTTAAAGGTGACTTATGCTGTTTTGTCACTATAGTATACAGAATATTTTCATCCCAAATGATAAGGTTTAAAAAACTACAATATTGCAGGCCTTGGAAGAGTGTCTGGCCTCTGTGATTTATTCTAGTAGCTCATTCTACATCTTGAAAGCTATTAGTCAAGTAAGGTTTAAAAATGTTATTTCAATCATTTGATCACAAAATGATAGAGTGAATTTTGCACACTTTTGATAATATTTATATTTATTGTGCTTTAGGATTCTTTTCTTTATCTTTTTTCTTTTTTTAACTAATCATTTTATTCATTTACATTTCCAATGGTATTCCCCTTCCTGGTTTCCCCTCCACAAAATCCACATCCCATCTCCTTCCCTTTTGCCTCTAAAAGAGAACGCCTCCACATACTCACCCCCTCTTCTCTCACCTCTAGCATTCCCCTTTACTGGGGCATCAAGCTTACACTGGACCAAGGGCTTCTTCTCCCATTGATGCCCAACAAGGCCATCCTATGCCACATATGCAACTGGAGTCATGGATCCCTCCATGTGTACTCTTTGGTTGTTTTTTTAGTTCCTGGGGCCTCTGGGTACTCCAGTTAGTTGATAGCGTTCCTTCTATAGGGCTGCAATCCCTTTCAGCTCCTTCAGTTCTTCCCCTAGCTCTTCTATTGGGGTCCCCAGGATCATTCCGATGGTTGGCTGTGAGTATCTGCATCTGTATTAATCAGGTGCTGGCAGAACCTCTCAGAGGACAGCCATACCAGGCTCCTGTGAGCAAGCACTTCTTGGCACCAAAAACAGTGTCTGGGTTTGGTGTCTGCAGATGGGATGGATCCCTAGGTGAGGTGGTCTCTGGATAGCCTTTCTTTCAATTTATGCTCCATTTTTTTCCCTCGGGGAAGTGGGACTGGAGGATTCTTTTCATTCCTTGAAAATTATATATATATATATATATATATATATATATATATATATATATATCTTGATCATATCTATAGCCTCCCCTTCAAAACATAATTTTCTCCCAACTACATTTCCTTTCTTTTTGATTTTTCTTTTAATTTTTACTAGTAAAATCCACAGAATCCAGTTAGTGTTATTAGGTTAGGTGTATAAGTGTGAGACCAACCACTAGGACATGGGAAACTGACCACTGGTCATGCCTCAAAAGAAGGTGATTCTTCTTTCCCCAGCAGCCACCAGCTACCAATAGTCTTCTATTTTGTTGGGACTCAGGTTCTACTTTTCCAAACATGTTGGGGTTTTAACTGCAATGATCTCTTATAGCTCCTGTAGAAGAAATCATAAATGTTGTGAGTGTCCATGTGCAAAAGCCATGTCTTAGCCAAAGGACAGAATCTCATAGCGCCTCTCCACATGTGGCATGTAAGGACAAGAATAAAGCTTTTAGTGGGAAAGGAAGTAAGGGTATGGAGAGAAAAAGGAATAAGAATTAAGCAAAACTAAGGTGGTATGAAGGAATGATAAGAAACTATGTCTGTACTAACTAAAACTATAAATTTAAAAGTTACACAATCACAAAAGAGTGCACTATGTGGCAGACTGTGCTGTTTACCACCAGAGGACATGCGTTATAGAATGAAACACTCAGTGCCAGGAACAGGATATATTCCCTACAGGTATTGGATAAAAGGTTTCCATAAACACCTAAAACCAAATAAACCCTTGCCATTGTTCTTGGTTTCCCAACATAACTCGTTTTTAGAGTACATAATGAAATCCATCTCAGGCTGATCAAGAAACTTTCCCTTGTTGGTTATCTTTCCATTTCACTAGAAGGGCATGTAGAGCAGAAAAGACGTAAGTGTCCTTACCCAATAGGTAACAAGATTAACCAGAATGCAGGATGTGTTCACTGGAGCAACATAGCTATTATTGGGGTAACCAAGTGCTTTCTGATTGATCTGACACCTGTTGCACACAGGAAGTAATTCAGGTTTGGTTCTGTGAAGAATAGCAAGGAACTCATGCCTGGAGAAGTCATAAACCCTAAGGAGAAACCTACTGTAGTTAGGTTTCTAATTAGCTATGCTGTTAAACTCCAGCATAAATATTTATGGTAATAACAGCAGGTTTGTCTTGCTCTAAACCTTCCTCAGAGAAACTTCTTTTTACAGTGAGTAGGCTTTGGTTAATGCAAAGACTCATCATTGGTAAAAGAGGCTGAGAGTAAGTGACTGTAACACTAATCCCTAAATGAAATATCCATATTAACCTACACTCTAAGGTTCAGAGGACATTTTCAAAGCTGTGAGTGTGTGTGTGTGTGTGTGTGTGTGTGTGTGTGTGTGTGTGTGTGTGTGTGTGTGTGTGTGTGTTGGAATGTAAGAGCGTTTGTGTTTTTATTTTGCCCATCATTCATCTATATCTCCATTTCTCTATCTAACATTACCTATTTATCACACATATATTCCATTTATTTACTTTGTGACAAGGGCTCACTGGTAAACATTGTAACCTGGGCTGACCTCAAATCCATCCTGTAGCTCATGCTGACCATAGCTCATAGCAATCATCTTGTTGCGGCCTTTCAAAGTCCAAGAATTACAGGCATGAGTCACCATGTCTGCTGTTTGCTTATTTCTGAAGTTGAATCTGTTTCTTCAAACTTGAGAAAATCATTTGGGAGAATGTTTTTGTCCTCAGGCAGTTCTAAGCCAATGAATGGTGAAAGCAGTTTTCTGAAAGAACTGAGGTCTGCAGGTTTCCTTGAAAATATAACTTAACAATATAAGTTCTCAATAGCTCTAGAGGCAATGCTAAACGTACAAATGGGGAACAAGGACGGTACTCCCCATCAAGGTCCTGTCAGAAATGATACTCAGTATACATTTCCTGACACTCATTGTACTATTTCTCTGTTCACTTTGCCCTCTGATGAAGTCAACCAGGCTGTTTTCTCCCCGGGAAAGGCCACAGGAAAACAATAATCTAGATTTGAAATAAAGAAATACTTTACTCATAACAAAATTAGTAAGAATTCTCAAGAAGTGATAATGGTGTTTTAGTTGTCTGTCACTTGTTTCCCCCGAGTAACTTGCTATATTCGTCGAAAAAAATGCTACAGTTAGTTTCATCTTCCCTTTATTCATATACCTCATTGTTTTAGTTTGCATTTATGGCAGTTACGACTTCATTTTGTAAGTTTATATACTCATACTTTATGTACTCTTGCAATCCCTTATGTATATCATTTTTGCCAAAGACTTAAAATGAATCATTTAGAGCAAGGCTGTTTATACTGCATCTCTGGCATGTTGTTTAGAAGCTGATTTCCAAAGAAATCATATGGGTTATGTGGTTTCCATAATAAAATCTTTTGTCATTCAAGATAATATTTATATTATATGTTTGGAATCTCAAATCATTTATATTTATAAAAGGAAGTATTTTGTCAGTAGCAGGAAGAAAATTACACATTGAAATTAGGACACATTGTATTAAAATTATTTTCAACAAAAATATTGGTAATACAAAATATATCCCCTTTAGGAAATAATTTTGAAAACTAGACTATATGATGGAAACATGCCATTAATTGTATACACAGATGAGTTAATTGATATAGGTTTGCTCGGGAAGTACAACTGAGTCAGATCCCTAGAACGCATGTAGAAACATAGGAGTACTTCTATATAATTCTACTGCTGAGGAAGAAGAGAGAAAGAAAGAGCATCTGAAATTGCTGATTAGGTAATCTTGCTGAATCAGTGAACTCCAGGTTCAATGAAAAAGCTTGTCTCAAGAAATGTGATGGAGAGTGGACTTCTAGCTTCTGAGCACACGTGCGTGCACATTCACACACACACACTCACACACACACACTCACACACACACACACACACACACACACACACACACCACACGCACGCACACACACTCATACACACAATTATGCCTGAATGCTTCCAGGCAGTACTTTTTCCCTCCTTACAGTAAAGATTAAGGTATCTACTGTAGGAATTGTAGAGCTGGTGAATGAATCCCAGGAAACAGTATGAGAGTGGTACACATATAAACTCATAGAGACTCCAACAACATGCACAGAACCTGCATAAATTCAAGCCACACAAAATTCCAGCACTGAGAAGGAGTACTGGACTCAAAGTCCCATCCTGAGCCAAAATGCTTTTAGCAATTGCTACTGGTTGGGAGGGGAAAATCAATTATTACAGTAGGTGACATTAGGTTTATCAATTACTCAAGGGCAGGCCTCATGCTAAGGAGTAGCCAGCCGCTATGCTCTTTGGTTGGTTTTGTTTTATCGTCACTGATTTTGGTTTTGTTTTCAGGATGTGTTTAAGAGAGATAAAGAACATGAAGTGGTGAGGAGAATGTGGCAGACATTAGGAGAGGTGAAGAATATAATAAAAATATATTGTATTCATTTTTCCTAAAAGATAAAAACGTCAAAATAGATTATGGCTATACTCATCAAATATTAATTTTGGAAAAATAAACACATCGAGAAATAATTAAAGTTGTATAAAATAGTGAAATGCAATTCCCAGAATTAAAAACTAGAAAATCTTAGTGTCCATAGGAGTCTGTCCTTATCTGGTATTCTGGCAGTTTTGGCCTTTGGTTGGGTAGGAGGTGTCTGCCCTATGGAACTGAGAGTGGGGGAAGGTTGACCTGATTGAACTCCTAGTAATGGAGGCTATGGAGCCTAAACCGGCTATCTTCTATAACCAGAGAAAGGCTCTAGTAGTGGGACCTACAACCTTCCAGTGAAATGTGCTTGGGCAAGGGTGTCTTGGAACTTATGGAAATGGATAACCAATGTTTAATATGAGGCTCATACACGGAGTGGAAACCCATGCCATACCCAGCCAGAATGGCCAGAAACAGCAAGCTGGGTGGGCCAGAGACCTAAGGTAAAAAAAAAACCTAAACAGGACTTGGAAAAAAGTCAATGAAATGATTTCTAATGATATTCTGATAAACTTACAGATTGGTGCCTAGCCCAATAATTATATGACAGTCTTCCCCTAGCTACTGATGAAAGCAAGATGCACAGACTCACAGCAAAAGAGAAGAGGAGGAGGAAAGATTATAAAAGGCAGGGTTAAGGAATCCAATGGACCCTTAAGAATGGCCAACAGTATCAACAAAGCAGAGCTCATAGGGACTCACAGAGACTGAAGTGGCAACCACAGATCCTGCATGGAACTGCATGAGGTCCTCTGCAAATACATTGTGGTTGTTTAGCTTAGGTTTTGGTGGGACTCCTTTCAGTGAGAGTGAGAATGTACCAGACTCTTTTGCCTGCTTTTGGCACTGCTTTTCTCCTACTGGGTTCCCTCATCCAACCTAGGTATGAGATTTTATCCCTAGTGTTATTGTGCCTTGTTTTGCCCTGAGAACTCTCCATACTGCCACAGAAAATGCACTGGACACAGAGAGAAAATGTAGATATCTAGAAAAAATATGCAATATAAATTGAACAATTAAAGCACCAACAAGTCCCTTCTGATCACATGCAAAATAATTCAAAGTATTAGAACAAATTATCACAACACCGAAAATAATGAGTGATAATGTTAATGATTATATTTTGAATCATATAATTCAATTTTTTATTTTATACCAAGGCATGCAACAATGACATTCATCTTACTAACATAGGAAAAAAAAACAAAATCTCCACAAATGAAAAACAGAACACATGACAAAATTGAACTCCTAGTTATTAAAATTTACCAGCACATTCTGCATAGAGTCAGGTATCCTCTGCTCCCGTAACATAACAGGCATATATAATCTCTCAGTCCTGCTTTTGAGGACTACAACTATTTATGCTGTTTGGGGCAGGTAACTAATGTTTATCATTGAAACAGAGAATCAGAAGAGAGATATAATATCTTTGGTAAAATGAGTAACTCGAATTGTCTTCATCCAATGTTTACATATAGTAACCCCACATAAGTTCCTAATTAATTATAGGTTCTGTGAAACACCTTTCGTTATTGCTGAAGCTAGTTAAGATGACTAATGACATTTCTCATGATTCCTGCATTTTTTATTTCCCCTTAATTTGATGTGATTTCCCTTGCTCATTACTATTTCCAATGCTTCAATTATTAGGCAATTACCTAAAATCCCTGTATTAAACCTCATTGTTGAGTGTTTTACACTTTCACTATTTTTATGTAGATGTAAATCTCTGTGCGTTTGAAACATTATTTATAATCCAGTGCTTTTTTCTCTGAAGACTTTTATTTTCATTTTATTTTCTCACTAGGATGCCTATGATTTTTACATTTGCTTTCTATATTTGTATTTTTCTTTGGCTATTGTATGTTAAAACACTCCTTATTGATCTAATGAGTACTTCATTAGCACCATCTTTAGGTCAACACTTTATCATTTCCATTGGAAATTTCTCTTCTCATGGTTAACAAGTTGATAGATCCCCCATCCTACCCCAGTACCCCTCATTATCCCTCTTCTTTCTGCCACTGACAGAAACTTAGGATTCAGCATATTACTAACCTCAGTGAACCTAAAGTTTCCTTTATCTGGTCTCCTTTTTGCCTGGATAGATAGCTACAAGCAGAAATTTGAAACAATCTCTGAGGACTCCCTGATTGAAACTATCTGCCTCCAAGCTCCCAACCTGAGTTCTGTCCTCAGGACTTGCAAAGTAGAAGAAAGCTGACTTAGTCCAGTTATCCTGAAACCTAAATATAAGTGCACATTGCTGCATGTATGTGCCCATACTACATGCAATAAATCAAAATATAATTTTGAAATAATATACATATTATTTCTGTCATCTAACTTCTTGGATAGATGCTGGAGGCTGACAGTGCTGAGTGAATTAACTGATTTAACTGAGGCTTCTTCAGCAATAGTTCCTTAAGTCCTGAAGTTCTCTGGAAAGGTGAGTTGTTATACAGACTGTTTCACCTTCCTCCAATTGACGTCCTGCCATTGTTTGTACTCAGATGCTGGGTTAGTTCTAATCACTCATGTTTCCAATAGTATTTGCTTGGTACCACTTGTTTTAATTCTACTTACAAGTTCAACCTGATATTTTACTTCATCCCTATTTGTCATTAGATTTGGCCAGACAGATTTTGATCCAACCAAATAATCTTCATTTTGAATTTAGACTATCTATTATATAAATTTTGTCCTTTGTTCTTCCAAAGGTAGTATGGATTGATTTTAACACTTTGATTTTATTCTTAAGAATTCCCTCAGCACTGTCCATCCCAACTTTATGTCATCTTTTGGATTATTTAAATGCCTTTTAATTTATAGGTATTTATTTATTGACACTTTTATATGCATGTACAATATATCTTGGTAGGTCATATCCATCAATCTACTCCTTCCTCCAGCTGCCTCCTTGTCTATCACCTATCTGCACCCTAACTGCAAGTCTGTTTAATTTAATTTACAACCCACTGAGTCTAATTAGTGCTCCACATATGTACACGTGGATGGAGTCATCCACTGGGGCATGGCCATCCTACCAAGGGCCATATCTTTCCCTATCAAAAAATAAAGAAATTACTCTTTGCCTTTCAGCTGCTATTCACTGCCATTATCTTCTCCATTAGGGGTGGTGTACTGGAAGAATCTTCCTCTTCCATGCTGGGAGTTTTATTACTACTATAGTGAAGGTCTTGGTCAGATAACCAAGGATACTGAGTTTATGTATGAAACAGCCATACTAGGTCAAAAGATCAGCATTCTCAGCACTCTCACCCATCCCATACTTCAAACACTCTTTCCGATCTACTTTTCCATTATTCCTTGAGCCTTTGGGGATAATATTAGTATAGTTGGTCCATCTTGAGCTAAGCTAACACAGTCACTTACACTCAGTCCTTTCAGCAGTTTTAGTTGCTGCATGAACACCTTACCCTCTGAAATGAGAATTTTCTAGGATAAAGATTGAGAAGAGCAAAAATTTATGAAATCCATACAAATAAACCCAACCATTTAGAACCATGTTTGGAACCATAACCGTTTAAGAAAGAAAGATTAGTAGAGTTTCCTGTAGAGCCTATATTTTGAGTATTTCCACAGGGACACACACAATTTCTTCCTGTGGAACAGGCCTGTTATCCGTCCAAAGAGAACCTAGTTATACCTACACACAGTCTTGCCACAATTGTACCATTCTGGCAGGTCAGTATTGCAGCAATAAAAGCTTATTCCTAGGAAGAAAACCTACATAGTATTTCCAGCACTGTAAGCCAGCAGAAAGAGGTTTCTGGACAGTTAAAGACTCTAGCCAAATCTCTATGTCCTGAAACTTATATATGTGATATCTTCAAGAGTATGATTTTACCATCAAGTTCTGGTCGACAGGTAACACGAATAGCCATAGCCTGTTTTGAATTCCTCTAGGGCATCCTTGACCAATAATAACTGGTATGGCAGAAACCTGTTCCTGGCACTGAGATTTTCGTTTAGTGACTCTTCTGGGAACAATATTAACACTCATTCCTCTTTTATAATTTCCCGTTAATTGTCCTACAGACTGGTAGGAGTTCTAAGGCCTATATTGTTTATTCATATATCTTCAGTTTTGTTAAACTACCTCATTTCTTCTTATTCCACTTTACCTCTCTGCCATCATTACCACTGCTTACAACTTTAGCTCCCAGAATTCTTTCCACACTTCCTCTTCAATGTCACATGTGCTGTATTACCTACTTCTAGAGTATTTAATTGGATCCAAGTGCATAGGCTGTGGGCTTCTTATCTGTATTTACCTAGTTCAATTTTATTTTTCACTCAGGCAGTCTTTTGTCAAGTTAAAGGAAAAAGAAAGTAAAAAAGAAAGGAATGCAAAGCAAAACGCCAATGAGTCATCACAGCTGTTACCCAGAGCCATGTCATTACATCTGAGATTTTCCTCAAAACAACTCAACTATCACATGAAACCAGTGTAATAGTACATTAATGGCTTGGATAATTAATAAATTACAGTGAACTGATATTACTCAAGTTGATAAGATTTGGGAAATTGCACCACATTTTTATAGAGTCCTCACATGGTTAGGATGGTCAAAATATTCACCACCTTGGAAATTTATAAAATATTTGCAGCAAATGCTCCCTTCCTACCATTTAGGAAGTGTTTCAATACTTTAACCTTACCCTGTTACTTCTGCCATCATCTGTTCTTTTAAGTTTTGTTCTTCTTAACATTTTCTATTATTATCAATTCTCATTCCTATGATCACTGTTGCATTAAGGTCCACCGATATTTAATATGTACAGACTAATATTTCTTCTGATTGCTAGCACATGATATATCAAAACTTTAATGTGACCATTTTGACAGAAAGAATACCATACTTGGGGATATGCAGAAAAAGATTTATGAAAAAAATAGTTCACTATGAAAATGTTTTTTAACTGTATATTTAGAAATCTACCACTTGTTATAAATTTATCTGTCAAGTGATAAAAATTTATATTCGTTCAAAAGCTCACCACTATGGGAGGTTTGCATCCCAGGAGGGAATTTTTACTCAACATTTAGCCATGATTTATTTATACTACTTTATAATCCATTCAGCATGGACTGCTAGATATTTTCCAGAATGGACCTATCCTAATTTTTATTGTTCTTGTAAAATTTTCAAATGCAAATAAATGCATGACTTGTCAAGGGGAATCATTACAAACATTCCCTTTTTCATAGCTCTTTGCCAGGTTTATCTGCTGAGTAGCAATTAGACTGTACTATCATTTTTCTTGAAAGTAAACATAGTATGTTGCATCCAGAAACCCAGGGATTATGGTTTTCCTGTGGACCATTATATAATAAAAGTATGGACTCTGGGGAATCATTGTAGAATATTTATCATAAACTCATATGAAGTAAGGAAGCTATTTTCTACTAACATTTTTAGTACCTTTAACTGCCAACAAAAACAAGATCTTGAAAAATAAACAAGGGAGTATTTTAACATTTAACCTCCAGGCATAACAAAAGTAATAGTTTTCTATAGAGCATTTTACAGTCATTGATCACATTCTGTATTAAAATAAATAAGTCCATTGCAACTGTCATTTCTTCTAGAATACATGCTGTAAGAAGATATGGTTCCATTTTCATTGTCCTTCACAATGAATTCATTCCAATTATTGTAAATGATGCATTTTATTTCATCAATTTTTTAAGGAAAAATTGGCTATGGCATACATACCTAAAAAGAACAGTGAATACAAACAGCAAAGTTAACTTTTGGGGAAAAACACAATAGAATTTCTCCTACCCCTTATTTTGAGTGATTTTATATTTATATTTATATTTGTATTTGTAGGTTATTTCTAGGTATTTGAATCAAACACACCAGAAATTAGAGAGCTATTGCATTTTTATTGATGGCACCCTGAAATTTCAAATTGCTCATTTTAAAATCTTTTTTTCACTATATAATACATCAGGGTTATGATATATTTATTTTAGAGATAATGAAGCCTTAAAATAAGATTCTATGTGCACTTTGATATACACAAGGGCAAATGCTATGAGTTTTAAAATGTAGCAGCTTGCCATTTTTTTGATTAATTACTAAAAAATTACCCCTAACCATGAAAATGGACCTTTTCGTTGTCAAAATGAAAACCAATCTTTTTTTCATGTTCTTATTAGAGTGATATGATTTGATCTGAGCCAGCCAGAAGTTAAGTGCTGTTTTCATCATGAGGCAGTTAGTGGTAGTGAACACGGACCCCAACCGATGCTCACTCAGTGTTGTAAACTTTAACAACATTCTTTATTGTACTCACTTTAGCATTGTTCTTAACAGAAAAAAAAATCGTTCTGTACAGTTCATAAAAAACTAGAAATTTTGCATCATTTTCTCATTAATTAATTAATTTACTTTGTATACAATCGCAGCCCCTCCCCCTGTCTTGGCTAGAGGACCCCTGGGTGCCAATCCACCTGAGCTCATCAACTTACTGCAGGACTAGGCACATCCTCTCCCACTAAGGTCAGACAAGATAGCCAGTAAGGGGAATGGGATCCACAGACAGGCAACAGAGGCAGGGAGAGCCCCACTCAAGTTGTTAGGGGACCCATATGCAGACAATCTGCACATCTGCTATATATGTGTGGGAGAGAGTGAGACGAAGTCCAACCTATGCACGCTCTTTGGTGGCTCAGTCTCTGAGAACCTTCCTGTGTCCAGGTTAAGCTTCCTGTTGGTCTTCCTGTGGAATTCCTATTCCCACTGGGTCCCTCGATACTTTTCCTAACTCTTTCCCAAGACCCCATTCTGAAGCTCCATCTAATGTTTAGCTGTGGGTCTCTACGCCTGTTTCCAGCACCTACTGGTCGAGGCTCTCAGAGTACAGTTAGGCTAGGCTCTTATCTTCTAGTATAACAGAGTAGCATCATACTGTCAGGGATTGGTTCCCATCCTTGAACTGGCTCTCAAGTTGGGCCCATCTTGGTTGCTCATTCCCTCAGTCTCTGCTCTATCTTTACCCCTGTACTTCTCACAGGTAGGACAAATTCGGGGTTGGAAGTTTTGTGGGTGGATTGATGTCCCTTTCCCTCCAGACAGGAGTCCTTTCTGGTTACAGGAGGTGGCTACTTCAGGCTCTCTATCCCACAATGTTAGAAGTCTCTGTTAGAGACACTCACACAGTTTCCAGGAAGCCTACTCCATTCCAGCTCTCTGGCACATCCTAGAGATACTCTCCTCCAAACCCCCCAACCCCAGCCCCAGCCCATTTCCATTTACTCTTTTGGCCCTTTCTTTCCAGCTCTCCCTACACCTGATACCCTTCCTACTTCACCTCTCCAGCACCTCTCCCACCTAGTTCCTTCCCTCTGATAAGCCAACTCTGATAAACCTTTATTTCCTCTTCTCAGTATGATTCAAGCATCTTCCTTTGGTTCCTCCTTGTTATTTAGCTTGTTTGGGCTAGTGGATTGTAGCATGGGTATCCTGGACTTTATAGCTAGTATCCACTTATAAGTGAGTATGTACCATTTACAGAATTGCTTTGACAGTTATTTACATAAATCACTTAGAAATTCTTCTAAATGAGATAATTATTTTCTTCGTCAACATTTATTTGTTTTTCAGTGATTTTATTTATGACATTAATAGATACTTGATTTACATTATTGGATTCAAAACTACATCACAATCCTTGTTGGATTCATTTTTCTGTCTTTGCCAGCCGGCGTCTAGTGTGGGATTTTGTGATTTTGTTTTTTCGCATTTACTTTTTTTTAATTCAAAATTTACCTGACACTTGAAATGGTTCGAATGAGAAATATCTCTCACAGTATGGAGTATGGAAGCTTTTGATTTCCACTTGATGGACTGTTAAGGCAGGGGACTGGGGGGTGGGGGCTCGTGGTGTAGGCTTGATGAAATAAGTACATTACTGAGCATTAATTTGAGATTAAAAATCCTCCCCTACTTCAAGTGTCCTCTTTACTTCCTGCTTCTAGTTCTGGATTTGAACACTTAACATTCAGCTCCTGATGCCACATTTGCCACTTGCAGCCATGGTTCTTTTCCATGATAGATTCTTGTCCTTCTGGATCCATAAAACAAACTCTTCTATCGGTTTGCTTGGTCATGGTGTTTTATTACATGGGCAGGAAAGTAACTAATGCAGCACTCCTGGGCCTTCCTGTATAATTCCTGTCTCTCTTGGAATCTACCATTTTTCAAAGCTCTTATTTATGCAAAAGGAGAATTATCATCCATAAGAAATAGGAACTAGGAGGGTTCTCTGATCTCTTGGTTATATTTCTTGAGTTTCTCAACTGTTAGAAAAAAAAGCATAGGCTTTTATGCCAACGTGGTTGTTAGTGTGCGTGTATACATCTCTCTCTCTCTCTCTCTCTCTCTCTCTCTCTCTCTCTCTCTCTCTCTCTCTGTGTGTGTGTGTGTGTGTATGTTTAAGCATTTCTATATGTAGTAAGTTTGTATTGAAATTATTTTAAGAAGGACTTCTGATTACATCTGCAACTGAAGCACATTATACTATGGATCATTCTCTTCACCCTTCTTCCTAATGTCAAACTCTAAACATGAAAAGTATGGTTTGTATTTTGTATCCATTTATATAGTAAATTTCAGAACATGTGGAAGTATTACAATGGCAAGCCTATGTCCCATTGGCCAAATATTGTATTACTTATGTGTAGTTTTTCTATGTTGGAGATTATCTACTTTAAAAGGTACTTGAGAGTTTGACTGTTTTCTTTGTTGTCATTTTAATATATTTAACTATTATACCACCTTGTCACATTTTCATAATTTTCTTAGATTCTATGAACTCTAATCTTGTGTGATTTTGTATGAAAAGGAGAATAAGAAAGGGTGTGAGTGTGTGTGTGTGTGTGGCGTGTGTGTGTGTGTGGTGTGTGTGTGGTGTGTGGTGTGTGGCATGTGTGTGTGTGTGTGGTGTGTGTGTGTGTGTGGTGTGTGTGTGTGTGTGGTGTGTGTGTGTGGCGTGTGTGTTTGTGGTGTGTGGCGTGTGTGTGTGTGTGTGGTGTGTGTGTGTGGCGTGTGTGTGTGTGTGTGGTGTGCGTGGCGTGTGTGTGTGTGTGTGTGTGTGTGTGGTGTGCGTGTGTGTGTGTGTTCCTGCATCAGAGTGTATGTGGGGTACGAAACAGGAATTGAATTTGGAGTCATTTCTCCAATGTTATTGTACATTAATTTTAATATACTTGTCTGTGGAATATGAATGTGTCCATTCTTGTTCACATATGTGTGGATTCGTGTGTGTTTGTGAGTGTCCATGTTTATCTCTGCACAAGAATGTGTAGTTAGAAGAGTCTCGTCTATCATTCTCCAGCTTATTCACTGAAGCAGAATTTCACACCTGAACCTAGAATTTACTAATAAAACTAGGATATCCAGACAGCTTATTCTAGTACCAATCTGTGTCCTCCTGGTCATTGAATTACAGGTATGCTGCCAAATCCTTCTAGAGTTTTAGGGTACTAGGTATCTGAATTCTAGTAATCATAACTGCAAGTCTTCTGACTGCTGGGTGGTTACCCATCCCTTATTCACATTGCATTTTCAGACAAGGTCTCTCAGTGAAACTGGAGTTTGCCATTTTAGTAATCTGGCTAGTCATCAGGAACCCAAAGTTGCCTCCATCTCTGCCTCCCAGAACTAAAGTTACAGGAACCCCCTGTTGTTTTATGAGCTGGGTATTAAGCTCAGGTCCTCATTCTTGTGCGGTAAATATTTTATCTCTTCTTGCGTATCTCCACTTACTGAACTCCTGGATTGTTAAATGGTCATGCATTTATTTTTTTTGTGTTGCTAAAAATGCACGGACTTTGCCAAATTCAAGCGGGGTATAGACAAGAGTGTGACATCATCAAAACAGCTTATGCCATCCTTACACCAGAACATCATGCTGGCGGGACAAACTTTAGGTCAAAGGTTTTGTGGCTGAGTTGGTGTCTCAAACCCTCCACTTGAAGTTTTACCTGGTTTTAGAAGATATGAGACATAGTAGGTGTGGGTAAACAATGAGTGGTCTAGCTTGAGACTCAAGTCATGAGTGGTAACCCAACCCTGGCACTGCATGGAGGACCAGAAACCAGAATCCAGATGTCCCAAAGACCTAGGATAAAGACAAATATAACTGTTAAAAAAAGTCAGTGAATAATGCCTAATAATATTCTTGCCGTGCTCATAGATTGGTTCCTAACCCAGGTGCACTAGAGAGGTTTCATCCAGCAAGATGTGGAAACAGATACAGAGAACCATGGGAAATCCTGCTGAAGAGAAAGATGAAGAATTATAGGAGCCAGAACCATCAAGTGTAGTATAAGAAAACCTACAGAATCACCCAATCTGAAGTCATAGGGTCTCACTAAGACTGAACCAACAATGGGGGAGCCTGCATGGGTCTAATGTAGGCCCTCTGTCTATGTTATAGATGTGTAGCTTGGTGTTTTTTGGTCTCCTACAGAAGGGGTGGTGACTGTTTCTAAAACTTTTGCTTGCTTTGGGGCTGTTGTCCTCCTATTAGGTTACCTAATCCAACCACATATGAGTGTCTGTGCCTAAGCTTACAGCAACTTGATATGTCATGTTTGGTTGATACCTATGAGAAATCTGTCCCTTTTTGAAGTGAAATGGATGAGAAATAAATGGGAAGGGAAGAGATACCAGGAGATGGAGGAAGTAGGGGCAGAGGAAAGGAGGGAAAACTAGTCGGCATGTAATATATGAGAGAATAAATTACTAAAAGGGAAAACACCTTTGTTCCCATAAAATATCATCTATACTTTATCTATTTAACATCCAGTTTCACTAAATGTAATGGTTTGCACATGCTTGGCCCAGGGATTGACACTATTAGAAGATGTGGCCCTATTTGAGTAGGTGTGGCCTTTTTAGGGCAGGTGTAATAGTGTGGTTGTGTGCTTAAAGGTCCTTGTTCTTGCTGCCTGAAGGCCAGCATTCCACTAGCAGCCTTCAGATGAAGATATAAAACTCTCAGCTCCTCCTGTACTATGCCTGCCTGGATGCTGCCATGTACCTTGATGAAATGGACTGAAGCTCTGAACCTGAACGTCAGGCCCAATTAAATGTTGTCCTTTATAAGAATTGCTTTGGTCATGGTATCTGTTTACAGCAGTAAAACCTTAACTAAGACACCATGCCCTGACAAACAGTGGTTTGTTCTCCACTATAGTGTTGACTTTTCTACAATGTCAGACAACTTAAGTTGTTCATTACTAGTCTGCCTTTTTTTTATGAATAAGTGTTCATTTAATGTTCATAAATGTTTTCCTGGAACCTGATATCCTAATTATTTTTTATTGCTGACTAATACTGAATAGGTATATCCATTTGTTTATAAACTCAAATGCTCAATTATAATTTTATTTTCACCAGTATTTGTAGTTTATAAATAAAACTAACATCAAATAGAGGTTGACTTCAATATACATTTGTTTAATTTAAAAATAAGCATTTATTTCTTTATTTTATTTATTATGTGGGGTATCCAAATTTGTGTGTTTGGATGACTATACATCATGTCATGCATAGGAAGTTCAAATAATAATTGTGGACGTATGTTCTAAAGATCAAAGTCTAATTGTGTGGGTCGCTTCTATATATGGCGTTATTTAGGTAGAACAAGTTTTCAAACTAGTTAAATAAGGAGGCTGGAGAAATGGTGAGAGGTTGAGAGCACGCAGCTTTACTGCAGAGGACCTGACTTAGTTTCCATCACCCTTAAATTTGGTCTCTGAGAACAGGTACACTCACTTGTTCTTACCCAAATACAGACATTCATAAATGGAAATTAATTAATTGAGTATTTTGTATAAGTTGGTTGAGTCACTATATGGAAAGACCCTTCTTAACTTTTACAGAAATATTTTCAATTGCCTAACAAAGGTTCAGTATATTTTTCTTTCTGTACCAATGTGTAAACAATATTTTCTCTATTCATGTGTGACTTTATGTCCTTGCTAACAATCGGCTTCAACATTTTTCATTAGAGTTTTGCTGCTGAAATAGACTTGTAGAAGTGTGTTGTTGCCAAATTGACTTGTAATTTAATAATGGCAAAGGATTTTGAACATTTGTCAATATTTTATTTGACATTTGTGTATCTTTCATGCTGTTATGTTTGTTAAAGTCTATTGCACAATTGGTAATTATGTTATTCTTTTCTAACTGATCAATTTTATGATTTCCTTGTGTGTTTAAGAAATGAGCCTTTCCCAGATATTTGCTTTACTGGTATTTAACACAGACTTTGTCTTTCATTTTGATTTTTTTTAACCATGACTTATTCATATCAGAGTTTAATTATGATAAACCAAAATGACCAATATTTGTTCATACATCATTCTTTCACCTTCATATATAAAATTACTTAGAGTATTCTAGATCACCTTCTATTTTTAATTGGTGCCTAGGTTTGGCTTTTTTTCTGGTGTTCTTTTTTACATATAGTTTTTACAATGAATAGGAAACTCATTTTAAGAAGGAAAGACTTCATTGTGAGTACTTAGAAATTGGGGTCCTCTCCACAAAAGTTACAGGCTGAATTCATCAAACTAGGTGAGCTCTTAGGAAGTATGGCTCTTGACAGTAATTGAATGTTAAGGTTCAATTCTCATAAATGGAATTAATATCCTTTTAGGAATCCAAATTTGCATTATATCCCTCTTTTAGTCAAAGGGAGGATAAAGTGGATATGGCAGACCTTGGTGGTGGGTCTAGAATCCAACAATTAGAACTCATATATCAGACATTCAGCTTCCAGGCATCAAACATTAAATTATGTTGGTTATGCTCTCAAATCTGCAGTGTCTACTAAGATACTTGAGAGTCTTTCCCAAATAAATTTTTATATGAATATTTACAAAGATGTGCTAAGGCAAAAAGACTCATTTGGGGTGTCATGGAAACATTTTCTTTAAAGAGTTATGTTAAATCTTTGTTTTTATGCATATATGAAAATATGTTATCAACATGTGCTTCAGAATTGGTGTAAAATTCCAAGGAATATGATGCCTTTATATAATATTATCAAGCATAGTTACATTTACAAAATATGCTTTATTAAAGAAATAAACAACTTTCCCTATCAGGTGCACTATAATGAATTAAGAAGAATCCATTTTAATGGATTACTAAAAAAATGTTAACTCTTTGCTAAGAACAGTTCATGTTTTAGTCTGTTGCTTTTTTTTGAAAGCCTTTATATTGATTTACTAAATTGCAAGACACTGATGGAAAGACAAAACTGTAGCAGCCATAAATTTCTAGCTACTTAGAAGAGGGCTTTGCTCCATCCTCACACATACACATTTGGCTATTGTGTAATTTGATAGAAGGTTCATTGTATTGGAAAAATAGACTACCTTTATGATTGTTGCCACGTGGACCTCTTAGGATATTCACCAAGATGATATCAGGCATCTCCAGAAACATGGAAACTGAACACCAGGAAGATTCATGGAATGAAAAGCAACTGTGTAAGTCAAAATACTCTTGTAGCTCTCTCAGTGATTCAGTCATTTTTTCCCAAAGCCAGGGTGGGAATGAGATGAAATTAAATGGAGAAACAGTTGAGATGTGGAAAAGTAATGGGAAGAATAGATGAGAAGAGATAATAGATCAAAGGAAAGAATGGGAACCCATATAGAATATCACAAGGAGAACCCCTTGCTGTGTACTGTCAGTATAGAGTTATAAATACATTACTGATTTTAAAGTATGTAGTCCAAGTATAGCATCACATTAAGAAAGCATAATCCTCTGATCTAAGTAGGTGTGAGTCTTGCTTTGGAAGACCTTGTTTTTAATGTATAGTTAATAATATCAGTAAAATCCATCACGTAACATCAATGATATTTCTAAAGTTCCTATGCATTGTATTCATCCTAGCCACTAAATCTTCACAAGGATTAGATACTAATGATTAGAAAGAAACAAGCAACATCAAAGGTTCATTCAGAGATTTCGGGGATGTGCACAACAAAGGAATCAAATGTGGCACAGTTTAGTAAGAAGTTGGATTACATCCTGTGTCATCAAGATGATCAAAATGTTAAAAATAACCAATTCTAAATTCTTCCCTGACATTTCCATCCAACTTCCTATTTAAGTCACTCAGACAAAATTTCTGCATTTCAGATTAGTCTCCATCTCTTCTTTTGGAAATCATATAAAATCTTGAATCTAAGTTAGAAATACATTCCACATTGAAACTAATCTAAATCAGTAGGGTGATCATGGAAAGGATGGTTTTCATGTAGAATCTCTATAGAATACAAAAGGTAAATTATACTTATAGAAACTGTGTAAAGCTGTTTTTTGTTTTACTAATGTTTTCAGGTAAGTTGTGAAGCCACAATGTATGCCAATCATGTCACAGCACCCATTCCCGGAGACACTATACTGAGCTTCCGTGACCTTTCTTAGTGCTTCCTGGGTATTTGTAAGTGAATAACTAGCTTGCAGCATCATACTGAAAAAAATATTGAGTGACAGCTGCCATAGTAGAAATGATTCAGCTCTTTTACCATGCAATATGGAAAGTTACCGCCTCCTTGAAAGTTAATCAACCTGCTGATTCCAAAAGAGAGGTGGGCTCTGACATGAAAGCTTTTACGTTCGCTGTCCAAGGTTTTGATGTTACCCATTCTCTCTCAACTTGTCAATCACTATTGTGTATCTTACATGCTGTGCTCTCTGAGCTGGCTAGGGGAACTCGATGATTGATGTGAAATGCTGGGTTAGCTGAGCACTGCTTTATTTGTTTTCAAGATGTTGACTTTCAGGTCTGTAAAAGAAATAATAAGCACACAGTCTTCAACATGTCGTAATACTTTTATTATCTTCAAAAGAAAATCTTATGTCTGGGCATCTAACACCAAATTACACTAAATCATTACAGGTTTAAAACTTAGATTGCTATAACGACTCATTACATGGATTTGATTAATAGCTTTAAAAATAATAAGTAAACTACGTATTATATTTAATGTATCTTGTAATTGTATCAATGACAGTAAATGCAAATTTAACCTAATGAGATCATTTGTATTTAAGTTAGGTTATGATCATGTGGATTCAAATCACTATAATAAAAATATAGTCAATAAGATCAAGGGATGATACCTAGAAATATAGAAAATTGAAATATAGGTACTTTACGAGAAAAAGTAATATTTTCAAATATTAAAATTTTTCCTTGTCTATATTTCCCATTTATTTATCTAATTTTAAAATTAGTTATCAATAAAAAATATTTCAATCAAATGTATCTATTCACAATATTTTGTTTCTAAAATTCTAATTCCTATTTGTGGAGGGAAACAGATTGTGAGATGAAACTGAGAAGCTCATGATATGCTCTTTTACTTGACCCCAGCCCTGAGCTTTTCATTGCAATCGCCATGCCTTTATGAATACACACCCCTTTTGAAGTTTCTTTACCTGAACTAGCTCGAGATTGTCTCAGGAGACAATGTCTTTCCAGTCTCCTCTACTCTTCACTCAATACACCTCCTGGTCTTCCATAAATATGGTCCAAGATAAGAAATTGATAGTCATTATACTTTTCAACATCTGTTTCTTTCAAGTGAAACATGTGCCAGATAATTATTGCAATGTATTGGGCCTAGAGTTGAATTTGCAGGTGTGTTTTGTTCACATTTATGGTTGTAACAAAAGAGGAGTTCTCCAGAGCTGAAAATGTATTCCACAAAGAATTGAAATATAAATAATGAAGTTGAATCAATTTCATGAACATGTTAATAATAATGTAGTCCACCTACTAACTCACGAGGTCTAAGTAGCTATTTCTTTCCAATTTCTGCATATTGCCATTGATAATCAGTAGCTTCTAACTTATACTATCCATCACCACATACAGTGGTCTTAGGATGGATGATGATTTTCTTATCTCTCATTGTTAGGAGTTTTAGATGGAGTCACCCTTAAAGAATCTCTAGAGCCTCCCCCATCCCAGGTCTATGGAAAGTCCTAGAGATGCCCTGCTCTGCTCTGATTTGCATTTACTCTCCCGTTCTTCCTTGCTTCCTGTTACTCACTACACCTGATCTCTCCCTTCCCCATCCCCTCTCCCACCCAATTCCCTCCTTCCAAAACAGTCAGCTTTATAATTCACACAACTAGATACATAAACTGGCACTTCAGTGCTAATAAGAAAAATTCTCCTCTGATGATTGAAGAACCTGGGGCAATCTGAGTAAGCATACATTATATGATTTAGTCCTAACAGCAAGAAGTCATTATGCTCCCTTTAACAGATTTAAAAAATGGCTTAAAAATAATTCTCAAAATTAAAGTAGCTAGTAATGACTTAATTTATGGTAGCGGATTATATTTCTAATTCAAAATCATTTCTTTTTGCTTCAAGTATGACCATACCTCACGGAGAAATATTTACAAGCTTATTGGGATTACTTTAGAATTACTCAAGTTCTCTAATTTATCCAAACATTGGGTCTCATATTAGTGTACTCCATGAGTCAGCAAACCATATGTCACGATATTTTTTCTCAATTAGTTACAATCTAGACATACCTGTGAAGAATGGTCTCAAGGATGGAACTGTTTCCATCAGATTATCCTGGAAACATGTTTGTGAAGAATTTCTTTTTTTTTATTGGATTTTTTTTATTTACATTTCAAATATTATTCCCTTTCCTGGTTTCCCAGACATAAGCCTCTATCCCATCCCCCTCTCTTTTTTCTATAAGGGTGTTTCCCTCCCCCATTCCCTCTGACATTCCCCTACACTGGGGGTTCAACCTTGTCAGGACCAAGGGCTTCTCCTTCCACTGGTATTCAACAAGGCTATCCTCTGCTACAAATGCAGTTGCATGGGTCAGTCCATCGAGTCTTTGTCTAGTGGTTTAGTCCCTCGGAGCTCAAGTTCCTTTGGCTCTTTCAATCCTTTCTCTAATTCCTCCACCTGGGGTCCTGTTGTCAGTTCAGTGGTTTGCTGCTAGTATTCGCCTCTGTATTTGACATACTCTGGATGTGTCTCTCAGGAGACAGATATATCAGGCTCCTGTCACCATGCACTTCTTAGCTTCATCAATCTTATCTAGTCCTGGTGGCTGTTTATATATGGGGCACATGTGGGGCAGACTCTGAATGGCCATTCCTTCAGTCTCTGCTCCAAACTTTGCCATTGCTAATTGATATAGACTGACCCAGCCCACACTTGGTATTACTATTTGTGAGCATGTGAATTTGGGATAGAAGAGAGAGGTAGCTGAACAAACAGGGAGAATCAATCCAGGAAGCAGCAGTTGTCTAAGGTCTATTGCATTTCCAGCGTCCAGCCTCCTGCCTGCAGCTTCTACTCTGACTTCCCTCAGTGATGGATTGATATTTGTAAACTGAAATAAATTCTCCTTTGCCAAGTTGTTTTGGGTCAGGGGGCTCATTACAACACTAGGAAGCAAAGTAGAGGAGCATCATAGTGGGGAGTGTCGATTCTGGAGATTCATTGGCTTCATGAAGATCAATTATTTTGTCTCATAGGTCATATTCCCTCTACAAATAGGGGGGAATACCTCAGTCATTTCCTCATTTGCGAAATGGAATAAGAACAACATTTAAATCATGTGGTTGAGAGTGAAAGGAAATTGAGTTGATAAACAGCTCAAGATTCAGGTTTCTTCAATTTTTTTAAATTTATTATTAGTTCAGCAACAATCTATTTAATATTGTCTCTAGACCAAGTTCTCTCTGTTCTGCAACTGGAAATCTGAAGAGTTATTCTGCTTTTCATAATTTATTCATTTATTCAAAATGCTCACAAGTTAAACATTCACTTGAAATTTTTGGAAAATTTTAAAAGAGAAATTTTTACATTTTCCTCTTTGGTAGCTGTTAGTCACTACTGCTCAAACCACAAAGCTGGAAAAGTTAACAGTGCCTTTTATTTATTTTGCAGAGATTCCTGATCTGACCTGAGGATGTTGAGACTCTTCATTGATCTCACAGTTGTCAATGCTCAGGTTTCACTGAGGAGACTATGGTGTTTGATTATAGGAAACTGGGTGAGAGCTAATTCAGTCTGATATGGATTAGGATAGGCACACACTTGTTTGTCAAAATCAGAAGTTACATCTTATTCTGAGCATAAGCGAACCTGTATTTGAGATACTGAATTGTGCAGATTTATTTCTGCTTATTTTGTACCAAACTGGAAATTAGGAGACAGGGATCAAAACCCAAACCCAGAATTAAACAGCTAAAGATCATGAAGGTCTCTATGAGAGTGTTCCCCCACCCACCTACCCATTCACTCCCTCCCATCTCCCCATCCTGGATTTCCCCTATGTGAGAATGGGGATAACATTTGAACTGTAAGCAAAGAAAATATCCAACAAAAAAGGGAAAAATAAAATATAAACAAAGAAGCTATAAAATAGAATAAAACAAAAATAACAACAACAAAAGAACATGAAGACTGTGTTAAAGAACAATGGGCAGAGCATGCTAGCAGAGAAGCACACTGAAGAAGGATGTCAAAAAGATTTTGTAGGAAACAGCAGCTATGCATATTGTTCTCATGAGAAATATCTTGTATTTAATCAATAACAAAACATATTTAATGTAAATTGAAAGAGTGAGTGTGATTATTCTATGGTAAATGATGATACAAAATGTTTCTTTCATAGTAGCATTTAAAAGGGTGACTGTCATGGAAACAGACATATCACCTAGAAATTCATAAGTATTCAGAAGTGTACAACAGCATTAAAATTGACATTTTAGACCATAACCACAGCTCCACAACTCAGGAAATGTCATTAAAGCCAGCAGTTATCGAAAGAGAGAGAGAGAGAGAGAGAGAGAGAGAGAGAGAGAGAGAGAGAGAGAGAGAGAGAAAGCTGTTCTATGAGATATAGATAAATAGGCTGATAAGATACCATTTCAAGGCTCCAAACACATTACTGCAAGGTCTAAAGTGAGAACTAAGCAAATGAAGTGCCTCTATTTAAGACAATCCAGTCTCTGAGACAGAATGAGGTGTTAATAATTCTGGCCATTGATTTGGTCTTAGGTTTACATTGGGAACTATGTGAAAAGTCTTTTTCCGAATCATCAGCATCCCAAGGGGTGTAAAGCAAAGTGCAAATTCATTACATTATTTTTTGGTGGCAAAAACAATTATTTTTCCAATAGTTGAAACAAATGGGTGATATTCTATTTTTAAAGGTAATATGATTTAAGAAAAATGTGATAACATGATGTTCTATCTTGAGTTCTTATATCACATAAGCTTTCCTGTTTATACACACAGAAAGAAAAAAGAAATAGAGATAGATTAGATTATATAGATAGATAGATAGATAGATAGATAGATTGACAGACAGATACCCACACACACACAGAGAGAGACAGACAGACAGACAGACAGAGACAGAGACAGAGACAGAGACAGAGACAGAGACAGAGACAGAGAGGGATTTAGAGAAGAAAAAATCACCTACATATAAATTGTTTCATTTCTGGGACACAATACTTGTGTAACAGATTTAAAACTTTTATATACTTTTGTCTGTCTCATGACATTTTATTCGTAATGACATCCAAATGACTTAAATGTATAATTTAAAATAGCATATATTTATTTAACATTTCACATAGAACCTATACTTTTCATGAGTTTGTCACATAATCATTAACACAAACCTTATATGTTCCCTGTTAGGTAAGTGTCGAATTTGGAATCCAAAAACAGGTAAGCAACTTATTACAGAAAGTGTTTCATTAGAAAACAATCAAATGAAAACTTTGGAACCCTCCTGGGAGAGACTGAAGAGCCTCCAGTATTGCATTGCTTGTGTTGATATACAGTACGGAAGCTTGCAACTCAAAGACTCCATAAAAAGGCCCCATAAAAGCACAACTGTTAACTGTTTTAATTTGCCCTTTGTAAACCACAAACAAATTTAACCAAGTTAAATGCAACATTAATATGTCGGTTTTGATCACATGACCCTAATTTTATTATCAGCTAGTTTTCTTTGCTGTCCAAATACAATGGTGAATAATTTAATCATTTTTCCTGAATTCTTTAATCACATTTATCTTGAAGAAATGTTTTACTGGAACAGATTAATCACGTTCTCTATGAAGATCCATGATTCAGATAAATTAATCTGAATATGATCATGCATAATTTTTTATAACTGGGTCAAACAGGATCTAAATATATCTGTCACAGGATTCTCTTTTATTATATATAATAGACTATTATAAAACAATTGTTAGAAAAATTCCACCTAGAAAAGAATTTTACATGGAGAACAATTAATCTGGAACATTTCATTATAAGGTACATTAACAGTTGGTAAGCATTAGCCAATGGCTCTGTGGAGTGGCAAACACTCAGGGACACGGTAGAGTACACTTTCCTAATCACCAATGAAACTTCCTTTAGCTGAGGCCACTGTCTCATTTCCCATCCTACATATGTCTTTGTTGTCTCCTATTGTAAAATATAGAGGACTCAGAGCACATCATTGTGGTTGCCAGGTCAATAACAGAGGCAACAGAGTATTGTGTAATCACTGAGCCAAAGGTCCAAGTATCTTTTTTCCTTCCTCTCACTTCTACCTTTTTTATACCAATGACTCGTACTTTTTCTTTTACTGTAAACACCATTAACTTTATGAACAGAAAGCAACATAAATGATTCCAAATTCAGAGTTAAATGATTAACTTTAAGAGATTCACAATATTATCCACATTAAAATCTAATCATTTGTATTGTGAAATAAACTTTGTCTCTTCAAAAATAGTAGTTAGGTTCAAATTATATAAGTTTTTTTTTCTTTTTTTTTCCCGGGGCTGGGGCCCGAACCCAGGACCTTGCGCTTCCTAGGTAAGCGCTCTACCACTGAGCCAAATCCCCAACCCCCAAATTATTTAAGTTTTAAACAGACTCAAGTTCATAAAGATAAATATGAAGAATGACCAGTCCTTTGTATATAATGAAGTAATCCAATACAATAATTATTATATTCATGGGGAACTGGCTCACATAAAGCTGTCCAAAATTCTAATAGTACACTTAGATATAAATATAATAAATATAATAAAAAGTATGAAATGGTGCCTTTACCTACACCTGTAATCTCAATCTCTGGCACACTGAAACTGTATGCTCACAAGTTTGTGTGTGCAACTGACATTCACATAGAGATCCAATTTAAAAAATATACAGGAAAAAGAAAAAAAGAAGACTAAAATATTGAAAATATTTTTTTAAATTGATAGTACATGGGGGAAGACCCAGATTACTGTGGGCAGGGCCAGATTTGCGAGTATTGTCCCAGTTGCTATGAAGAAGCAAGGTGGGCAAGGCAAGGGGAGGATGGCAATGTTCCTTGGTGCTTTCTGTTTCAATGTTGTCTCCAGGTTCCTCCTTGTTTTCCCTTAGACACTGAGTATGACTTGGAGGTTGAAATCCTGTAAACCCTTTCTTCTCCAAGTAGATTTTGTTCATGGTATTTATCACAACAATAAAAATACATATATGACAAATGTGCTTGACTTATTTCCATTCCTAAGAATTTGGACAATGTATGAACACAATGAGAATGACTGCTTTTGACATTGACTTTTTGCTCCATTACTCCAAGAATACGTTTTTGAAACTTTAATGAATTATAAAAAAATTTTAGCTACAACAAGCTTATTTCAACACATTGCAAATTCAGTTGCAGAACACTGCACTAAATACTGTGTGTGTGTGCGTGTGTGTGCGCATGTGTGTGTATGTGTGTGTGTACATATTCATATATATATGTTAACAATGCAAATTACATTCATTTTTGTCCTCCAACAACATATGAAATCTATAGTTACTGTACACTGGAATCTATTTTTCATGTAGTAACATTATGTCTAAAACAATGTAAATATATTAGCTAAAGTACCATATTGCACAGTTTTAAGATACATAACCACCTTCAGTGTAAGTTATTATAGTTTTATTAGTATTATTCTTGCATCAGTGTTATAGCTTTAGACTGATCAGAGACTATTTTTTGAGGGATAGACTACAAATTTCATAAAATAGTACAGTATCTAAGACTTGTGTGTGAGTCTCTTATTTATCTTTTTTGGGGGGATATTTTTATTTGCATTTCAAATGTTATCCTTGTAACCTGTTTTAACTCCTGAAACCCCCTATCCTATCCCCCCCCCCCTGTTTCAATGAAGGTATTCCCCCACAAACCCAGCCACTCCCTCCCGCCTCCATGCCCCAGCATTCCCCTACATTGGGGCATCAAGCCTTCAAAAGACCAAGTGCCTCTCTTCCCATTGATGCTCCAAAAGCCATCCTCTGCTACATATGCTGCTGGAACCATGGGCCACTCCATGTATACTCTTTGATTGGTGGTTTACTCCAAAAGAGATACAGGGGATCTGGTTAGTTGATATTGTTGTTCTTCCTGGGGGGTTAAAAACCCCTTCTGTTCCTTCAGTCCTTTCCTAACTCCTCCTTGGGGACTATGTTCTCTTCTGTATTTGTCAGAGGATGATCTGGCAGAACCTCTCAGGAGACAGCTATATCAGGCTTTTGTCAGCATACATTTCTCATTTATAAGTGTCTGGGTATGGTGGCTCTATATGGGATGGATCCCCAGTGTGGCAGTCTCTGGTGGACCTTTATTTAAGGCCATGCTCCACATTCTGTCTCCATATTTCCTCCTATGAGTATTTTGTACCCCTTCTAAGAAGGACTGAAGCATCCACACTTTGGTATTCCTTCTTCTTGAGCTTTATGTGATATGTAAATTGTATCTTGGATATTTGGAGTTTTGGAATAATATCCATTTATCACTGAGTGCATAGCATGTATGTTTTCTTATGATTGGGTTACCTCACTCAGGATGATATTTTCCAGTTCCATCCATTTGCCTAAGAATTTCATGAAGTCATTGTTTTTAATAGCTGAGTACTGCTCCATTGTATAAATGAACCACGTTGTCTGCATCCATTACTCTGTTGAAGGACATTTGGGTTCTTTCCAGCTTCTGGCCATTATAAATAAGGCTGCTATGAACATAGTAGAGATTGTGTCCTTGTTATATGTTAGAGCATTTTTTGAATACATGCCCAGGAATGGTGTAGCTGAGTTCTCAGGTAATACAATGTCCAAATTTCTGAGGAACTGACAGACTGATTTCCACAGTAGTTGTACCAGCTTGCAATCCCACCAACAGTGCAGAAGTGTTCCTCTTCTCCACATCCTCACCAGCATCTGCTGTCACCTGATTTTTTGATCGTAGCCTTTCTGACTGGTGTGAGGTGAAATCAGGGTTGTTTCATCTGTATTTCTCTGATGACTAAAGATGTTGACCCTTTCTTTAGGTGCTTCTCGGCCATCCTATATTCCTCATTTGAGAATTCATTTTTAGCTCTTACTAATTTTCTCTATTTTTTTAGCATTTTCTTTTTTAATTGAAAATAGATGTTTTTCATCCATTATATTCTGATTATGAAACCATAAGGTCCTCCTTGCACATTCAAAGTCAGTTTCTTTCTTGCTCTCTCTCATTAGAAAATAAAACAGGCATCTAAAAAGGGAGAGAAAAATAGCTATTGCTATTCCACCGTGTAACCTTACCACATTTTCTTTATCCACCCTTCTGTTCCCCTTTCAGAACCTATAAAGTCCCAATGCTATTGTCAAGCAAGTAAACACCAAGGCTGCAAGATAACGAATTGTCTCACATTTGCTCGACTCCATCAGTGTTTTTAAGAAAAAAATTTCAGGGTCAATTTTATTACTGATCTCTAAAATAATACTTTCGGTTTGTGTATCCTTTTTGGTTAATTCATTGGTTGCTTCCACAAGTTGCTTTCTTGATCTGTGAACATATCTGTCACTCTGCTCCATTCCAAGTTGATGTCCAGCTTATTTTTTAATTGGATTTTTTCTATTTACATTTCAAATGTTATTCCCTTTCCTGGTTTCCCAGACATAAGCCCCCTAATCCCATCCCTCTCCCCTTCTATATAAGGGTGTTCCCCTCCCCATCAACCGTTTTTCTAATAGGGTTACTTGATTCTCTGTGGTCTAATACCTTGAGTTCTTTGTATATATTAGATATTAGGCCTCTATCAGATATAGGATTGGTAAAGATCTTTTCCCAATCTGTTGGTTGCTGTTTTGTCCTACTGACAGTATCCTTTGTCTTACAAAAGCTTTGCAATTTTATGAGGTCACGTTTGTTGATTCTTCATCTTAAAGCATAAGACATTGGTGTTCTACTCAGGAAATTTTCCCATGTACCCATGAGTTCCAGGCTCTTTCTCACTTTCTTTTCTATAAGTTTCAGTATTTTGGTTTTATTAGGAAGTTCTTCACCCACTTGTACTTGAGCTTTGTACAGGGCGATAAGAATGGATTGATCTGCATTGTTCTACATGCTGAGCACTACTTGAAACTAGCAACATTTGTTGAAAAGGGTGTCTTTTTTCCACTGGGTAGTTTTAGTTACTTTGTCAAAGATCAGTTGACCATAGGTATGTTCATTTCTGGATCTTCAATTCCATTCCCTTGACCTACCTGACTGTGTCTGTACTGATACCATACAGATTTTTTATTATCACTATTGCTCCAGAATACAGTTTGAGGTCTGGGAGGACCATTTCCCGAGAAGTACTTAAATTGTTGAGAATAGTTATGGCTGTCCTGGGATTTTTGTTATTTCAAATGAATTTGCAAATTGCTCTATCTTTTTGAAGAATTGAGTGGGAATTTCAATGGGGATTACAGTGAATCTACAGATTGCTTTCAGTAAGACGGCCATTTTTACTATATTAATCCTGCCAGTCCATGAGCATGGGTGATCTTTCCATCTTCTGAAATCATCTTCAATTTCTTTCTTCAGAGACATGAAGTTCTTGTCATAAAGATCTTTCATTTTCTTGGTTAGAGTCACACCAAGGTATTTTATGTTACTTGTGACTACTGTCAAAGGGGACATTTCCCTAATTTCTTTCTCAGCCTGTTTATACTTTGAGTAGAACTGATTAGTTTGAGTTAATTTTATATCTAGCCATTTTGCTAAAGTTGTTTTTATCAGGCTTAGGAGTTCTTTGGTGGAACTTTTGGGGTCACTTAAGTATGCTATCATAGCATCTGTAAATAGTGATATTTTGATTTTCCCTTTCCAATTTGTATCCCTTTCACCTCCTTTTGTTGTCTGATTGGTCTGTCTAGGATTTTGAATACAATATTGAATAATTAGGAAAAGAGTAGGCAGCCTTGTCTAGTCCAAGTTTTGTGGGGTTGCTTCAAATTTCTCTCCATTTTGACATTGGCTACTGGTTTGCTGTATATTGCTTTTACTATATTTAGGAATGGACCTTGAATTCCTGATCTTTCCAAGACTTTTAGCGTGAAAGGGTCTTGAATTTTGTCAAATGCTTTCTCAGCATCTAATGAGAAAACGATGTGGTTTTCCTTCCTTGAGATTTTTAATATAGTATATTATGTTGATGGTTTTCCATATATTGAACCATTCCTGTACCCCTGGGATGAAGCCTACTTGATCATCATCAATGATTGTTTTAATGTATTCTTGGATTAGGTTTAGAGATTTTTATTGAATATTTTTGCATCGATATTCATAAGGGATATGAGTCTGAAGTTCCCTTTATTTCTTGGGTCTATGTGTGGTTTAGGTATAAATGGTATTGTGGCTTCAAAGAATGAATTGTGTAGTGTTCTTTCTGTTTTTATTTTATAGAAAAGTTTGAAGAGTATTTTTATTAGGTCTTCTTTCAAGGTCTGATAGAATTCTGCACTGAACCCATATGACCCATATGGTCCTGTGTTTTCTTTTTCTTTCTTTCTTTCTCTCTTTTTTTTTGCTTGTTTGGGAGACTTTTACAGAATGCTATGAACTCCTTAGGAGTATTTGGACTCTTTAGATGGTCATTTGATCCTGATTTAATCTGGTAGTTGGTATCTTTCCAGAAAATTGTCCATTTCGTCCAGGTTTTCCAGTTTTAGTGAGAATAGGTTTTTGTAGTAGGATCTGATAATTTTTTTGAATTTCCTCATGGTCTGTTGTTATGTCTCCCTTTTCATTTCTGATTTTGTTAATTTGGATACTGTCTCTGTGCCCTCTAGTTAGTCTGGCTAAGGATTTATCTAATTTGTTGATTTTCTCAAAGAACCAACTCCTGGTTTTGATGATTCTTTGTTAGTTCTTTTTTATTTATTTGTTTGTTTGTTTGCTTGTTTCTACTTGGTTGATTTCTGACCTGAGTTTCAGTATTTCCTGCCATCTATTCTTCTTGGGTGTTTTAGCTTCTTGAGGTCTGCTGTCAAGGTGCTAATGTATGTTCTCTCCAATTTCTTTTTGGTTGTGCTCAGAGCTATGAGTTTTCACATTTTCTGTACCCATTCCTCTCTTGAAAGGTATCTGGGTTCTTTCCAGCTTCTGGCTATTATAAATAAGGCTGGTATGAATATAGTGGAGCATGTGTCTTTGTTGTATATTGGGGCATATTTTAGGTATATGCCCAGGAGAAGTTTGTTTCATTGATTGACTTATCTTTAGTTCTGTACTGTGCCAATACTGTTTCATAGTGTCTTTCCCACAGCAGAACTTCTAAAATAGGAGACAAAAGCCTCTTATCCTGTTTGTAAGTTTATATAAACTTCTAAATCCTTAGTTTGCATCTCAGCACTGTGTATAATGCTATTACCATGTGTAGACTCCATTTTAAACAGAATACTTTCTCAGCTCACACAAAAGCAGGGGACCCTTTCCTCTTAACACATTACTATGAGATTGAAGCAACTTAGCCACATCTTCACACTCCAATTCTTATTCAATTCAATTCAGTAATCTTTTCTATTTCAACCATATTTATTTCAACTTCTTTCTGTAAGATCTTGAATCTCTTAAAGTCACACATGAAAGTTGTACGCAATTTTTCCCATGTTAATTCCAAATTTGGTATTTGATTTCTTTCCATGAATCATAAAAAATTTTCTTTTTGTCATCTAGAATGATGATATTTTATCCTATAAAGTTTTAACTTACTTTGCACCAATCTAAGAGATGAGTCACCATCTATGGCAGCCATAACATACAAAATAAATGGAGTTTTAAATTGTGAGACATCAAAGTCAAGGCAATTCCTTAAACTGTCTCCCATTACATTATACCATTTTGGTGTTCAATTTGCTTTTTACTACAACTTGCTTTCTTTTTAATGACTCTTTGGATGTAAAATTATGTAAATTTGGGAATGCTATATTGACTTGTGTTTCACAAAATATGATAGTAAATATTGCCTATTTCTGAGGCTTTCGTAGAAAGTGCACTTCGTTTACCTATAATTTTCATATGAGCTACCAGTAGCATCAATCAATTTTCATATCGATTTTTGCTATATTTTGAATTTCTGTTTTGTTTATAGCTTAAATTCTATATTCAATTTTTTTCTGATAAAACAAAAGACCCACATACAGATACATTTCAAGGGATTGGAAATGTATAAGGAATACACATGTATATGAGTTAAAAATTAACACACCAAAAAATAGAAAATGTAATAAATTCCAATAAAATTTAGACTATTGTTGGTTATAAAATTTGTATTTATAGGAAAAATTTTGTTTATTGATTGATAGACAAATCATTTTGGATTATATATTTAGACTTATTTATATAGCATAGATATGGACAAATTTATATAACATAAAATGTACATTAAAATCACAAATATCTACTTTGTTGAATTTCTCAAAGAACTAGAACCAGGTCTTAATTTTGTTGATTTTTGTATTGTTCTCTTTGTTTCTAATTGGTTGATTTCAACCCTTAGTTTGGCTATTTCTTGTACTTTAGTCTTCTTGGGTATGTTTGTTTATTTTTGTTCTGGAGTTTTCAGGTGTGCTGTTAAGTTGTTATCATAGGGTCTCTCCAATTACTTTATGAGGGCACTCTTAACAATGCTTTCATTGTGTCCCATAAGTTTGGGTATGCTGTGCCTTCCCCATTTTCATTGAATTTTAGAAAGTTTTTAATTTCTTTCTTTATTTTTTCCCTGTTTCTCATTGTTATAATTGAACAGTGAGTTGTCCAGTTTCCAAGAAAATGTGGGATTTCTGTTGTTTTAGTTGTTATTGAAGTCCAGCCTTAGTCCATGGTGATATGATAGAATGCATGGGACTATTTCAATCTTCATGTATCTGTTGAGGCTTGTTTTGTGTCCAATTATCTGGTCAATTTTGGAGAAGATTCTATGAGGTGCTGAGAAGTTATATTCTTTTGTTTTAGGGTAAAATATTCTGTAGATATATGTTAAATCCATTTGGTTCATTAGTTCTGTTAGTTTTACTGTATCTATGTTTAGTTTCTGTTTCAATTACCTGTCTAAGTGGGATGTTGAAGTCTCCACCTATTATTGTGTGAGGTTCAATGTGTGTTTTGAGCTTTAGTAACATTTCTCTGATAAATGTGAGTGCTCTTGCATTTGGGGCATAGATGTTCAGAATTAAGAGTTCATCTTGTTGGATTTTTCCTTTGATGAGTATGAGGTGTAATTCTCTATCTCTTTTTGATAACTTTTGATTGAAAGTCTATTTTATTACATAGTATAATGGCTACTCCAGCTTGTTTTCTTGGGCTTGTTTGTTTAGAAAACATTTTTCACAGTCCTTTAGCCTGAGGTATGTTGCTTGTATGCAGCAGAATGATGGATCCCGTTTTCATATCCATTCATATCCATTCTGTTAGCCTGTGTTTTTTTATTGGGGAATTGAGTTCATTGATGTTGACAGATATTAAAGAAAGAGGATTGTTGGTTTCTGCTATTTTTGTTGGAGATGGTATTTTGTTTTTGTGATTAAACCATAAATATATTTGTATAATGTAAATGATGAAAGGAAACAGAGAGATTGACTTATGTTTCTAATGTTATAGAATCACTAAAATAAAAAGCATACTTTGGATATTAGTGACAAATGCCTTTAATGACAGCACTCCAGAAGTAGAGGCAGGTGGATTTTTGGTTGTTCAAGCACTGCCTGGTCTATGGAGCAAGTGAATTCTAGGATAGTGAAAGCTACACAGAGAAGCCTTGTCTCAAAAATTAGCTAATTAATTATCTAATTAATTAAGATAAATAAAAATAAAAAGAATAGATTAGTGCTTGAGTCTCTGAAAAATCATTATTTGTGGCTCTTTATTTTCCCATCCCTGTGTGCATATGTGTGTTCATGTGCTTGCATATACCCATATACAGAAGAGAACAGGGATTGACTAAAGGGGTCTTTATGTATCACGTTTACATTGTTTTGTTGACATTGTTTTGTTCTTTGTTTTATTTTGTTTTGTTTTTGATTGATCTCAGAGCTCCCTGATTAGCTAGGCTGTCTGGCTAATGAGCTCTAGATATCCTCCTGCATTTCTACTCCCAGTGTGGAGATTGTATAAATACACTTTCCTCCTTGGCTCTATGTGAGTGATAGCTGGTGGCCGGAATTCACATCATCCAGCTTGCACATTAAGTATTTTATTCAGTTAAGTACCTACTCAACCTCAACCATATATTTTATTAACAATTCATCTCTTTGAATTCCTTTTACTTTCAGTTTTCTCTCAGTTTGAAATAATTTAAGCCTTTCTCTCTATTTTGTGCCATGACAACTAACACAACTCTATAATCATAAAATACACACATAAATGTAAAGGATTAATCATCAAAAAATTATGACCAGTAGTATAAAGACTATTATGACCAATTATTTTTTTAAATACTAGATGCTGTTAGCCCAACCTTATTAGGAGTTTGAGTTTTATTTTCTTTTTACTGGATTAAAATTACTTGTTTTATACTGCTGATACAAAATTTATTATATGTAAAAATGGATATTTGAGCTATTATGATGTAGAAGAAAAAATGAATCCATAATCCCTATAGCTGATTTCTGTTGTAATCAAATACATTTGAATTTTAAGGCAGACATAGGCATATTACCCTTATTTTTAATTCAAATGTATTTTTCCATCTTATTAACTTGGGTGTTTCTTATTTACATTTCGATTGTTATTCCCTTTGCAGGTTTCCCAGCCAACATCCCCCTAACCCCTCCAGCTCCCCTTCTCTATTGGGCCCCCCAAATCACGTTCACTGGGGGTTCAGTCTTGGCAGGACCAAGGGTTTCTTCTTCCACTGGTGCTCTTACTAGGATATTCATTGCTACCTATGAGGTTAGAGTCCAGGGTCAGTCTATGTATAGTCTTTGGGTAGTGCCTTAGTCCCTGGAAGCTCTGGTTGGTTGGCATTGTTGTTCATATGGGTAAAGTTACATTCAGAATTAAACTGGGGATGCCTATGATATAGAAGTGAATCTTAAAGTGATCAATAAAGGCTGGAGTTAGGTGAGAATATTACCAAATCACAGTGAATGAAATTCTCTTAATCTTTAAAAAAAACCTTTTACATAATTAAAATGAAATTGTAAAATGCTAGGGGTTTTGTTGCTTTTTTTTCTGTTTTGTTTTTTACTTTTAGCACCTTTGATGAAAAATATTGGTGACTATATCGATTTTTATGATACTTTTTCCTCAGGTTACAAACAGTACTGAATGTATCACAGCATAAAAATGAAATACGTTTGCATTTGATCTGTAAGTGCTACTTCAGCTTTTGCAAATTTCCAATGCATTTTTGACTTCCTGGTTCCCTTGCGTCCAATAACTCTTTTTTTCATGCTTCTTTCTTGTTGTTTTCCTACATGCATCTCATTGTATCCCTTCCCTGCTAAATATGTGCTCTAACACTGGCACACAGAAATTAGGAAGGCTGTGACAAGATTCAACTAGGAAGTTTGACAAGGATATGAGACATATTTTTTTCTCAAATCTTTTTTTTTCCCTTTACACATCTTTGCTGATGAAGTTTCACAAATTGCTTTAATATTTGAGAGAGTTGACAACTGACTACTCAATAAATGATGCCTTGTAATTTTTACAATTCCTTTTAAAAAGATTTCCTTCTGATTCAAAGTCTTAACTTGGGAACACAAGAAAATTCTCTCTTAAAGTGCCAATATAAAAGATAGAGTGATTTATAATATAGAAATATGAAATCTTGACAAAGAGGTCAAAATGGATTTTCAAACATATAGGTGACATTTCCTAAAACAAAGAACAGCAGAGAATCTCATAATGAGGAGGCAGAGAGTGGAACCAGGTCTCTGGAATGCCAGGCTAGTGAGGAAGGATGAAGCAATTGGGAAGGTTATTGTGCTCACCTTAAATGAGGCACTCTCCAGGGCATCCCAGCACCAAACCTTCCCCTCACTTTGACTAAGGATTCTGTGGTAACTGCAATGCAGACGTACTTCTGTACATCTTAAAATGGTGAAAAGAAAAAAGCATCAAATTAGAATTGTATTTATGATAAGTGCATTTTAATAAAAGTAGAGTTCTATAACTTACGTATTGTTTTACATGCTAATTGTTGTGTCATTCATTGCAGATCAGATTTCTTATCATTAGTTCAAACATTTTCATTCTTGCAAATACACTGCTATAGAGTGTGTTAAAAAAAAGTTCTTTAGAGAAGTGGCTCCTGACCACTTTGAGACCACATATCAGATATCCTATGAATCAGATGTTTACATTACAATTCATCACCGTTAAAAAAATTACAGTTAGAAAGTAGCAAAAATTAATTTTATGGCAGGAGCGTTCATTACAATATGAGGTACTATAATAAAGTGTCACAGCATTAGGAAGGTTGAGAAGCATTTGTTTAGGGGAAATACAAAGAAAAAAATTATTTCAAATTCCTAAATCCATGGGTTTAACCTGGGTTTAGGTAAAGTCTATGTAGCCAGTGAGATATCCCAAGGGAGCAGGTGGAATATCTTACAGATACCCTGAGCAAGAGAATCAGAAAAATATATGTTGTACATCATGAGCATTGGAAAAACTAGGAGTTCTCTAGTAGACAAAAAGCTTCCTCCTTCATTTGTCTCCCCATATCCTGACTTAGTCCCAAACTTTAGGTGTGAACAGTAGTCTCAATCAGCTAAAAAGGAAAGAAAAATATATGAATTCAGGCTGTTTCCAGTTCATATTCAACAAATGCAATTTTTATTGGATATTTTAAATATTTATATCTCAAATGTTATTCCCCTTTCCAGGTTTCCCCTCCAAAAAGCCCCTACTCCATTCCTGCTCCCTCTACTTTTATGAGGGTGCTACTCCACTCACCCACCCACTCCTACCTCACAACTCTGGTGTTCCCTTACATTGGGGCATCTAGCTTTCACAGGACCAAGGGCCTCTCTTCCCATTGATGCCAGTTAAGGTCATCGTCTGCTACATGTGCTGCTGGAGCCATGGAATCTATGTGTACTCTTTGTTTAGTGGTTTAGTTCCTGGAAGATCTGGGGGCCTGATTGGTTGAGTTTGTTGTTCTTCTTAGGGGGTTGAAATCCCTTCGGCTCCTTCAGTCCTTCCCCTAATTTCTCTAATTGGATTCTCAGCCTCAGCCCTATGGTTGGCTATGAGCATCCACATTTGTATTGATCAGGACCTAGCAGAGCCTCTCAGGGGACACCAATAGCGTGCTCCTGTCAGAAAGCGCTTCTTGGCATCAGTAATAGTGTTTGGGTTTGGTGTCTTTATGTGGGGTGAATCCCCAGGTGGGGTGGTTTCTGGATGCCCTTTCCTTCAGTCTCTGCTCTACACTTTGTCCCTGAATTTCCTTTAGAAAGGAGTAATTCTGGGTTAAAAATCTGGATATGAGTATGTGGTACCATCCCCCAAACAGGGGCCTTGCCTAACCTCTGCATATGGACTCTATAGGTTCTCCCTCCCCTTTGTTGTGCATCCCAGCTAATCGGACTTGCTGGTGGCTACTCCCAGTTCCCCACCCCTGATTACTACACACCTCTGTTCAAATTCTTGACCTTTATATCATCACAGCCTCTTCCCATACCTGATCCTGCCCCTCTTCTTCTCTTCCCCTTCTTCAAAATAATTCCTAGAGCATTTTGTACCCCCCTCTAAGAAAGACTGAAGCATCCGCACTTTGGTTTTCCTTCTTTAACTACATATTGTCTGTGAATTGTATCTTGGATATTCTGAGATTTGGGTTAATATCCATTTATCAATGAGAATGTACCATGTGTGTTCTTTTATGATTGACTTATCTCACTCAGGATGTTATTTTCTAGTTGCATCCATTTGCCTAAGAATTTCATGAAGTCATTGTTACTAATAGCTGAGTAGTACTCCACTGTGTAGATGTACCACATTTTCTGTATTCATCCCTCTGTTGAAGGACAACTGGGTTCTTTCCAGTTTCTGGCTATTATTAATAAATAAGATTGCTATTAACAATGTGGAGCATGTGTCCTTATTTTGTGTTAGAGTATCTTCAGTGTATATGCCCAGGAAAGGTATAGCTATGTCCTCAGATAGTACTATGTCAGATTTTCTGAGGAACCTCCAGACTGATTTCCAGAATGGATGTACCAACTTGAAATTCCACTAACGATGGAGGAGTGACCCTCTTTCTTCACATTCTCACCAGCATCCAGCATCACCTGAGTTTTTGATCTTAGCCATTCTAACTGGTGTGAGGTAGAATCTCAGGGTTGTTTTTATTTGCATTTCCCTGATGACTAAGGATGTTGAACATTTCTTTAGGTGCTTTTCAGCCATTTGATATTCCTCAGCTGAGAATTCCTTGTTTAACTCTGTATTCCATTTTTATAGGGTTATTTGATTCTGCGGAGACTCACTTCTTGTCTTTTTTGTATATATTCGATATTAGCCTTCTATCATTAGCTATTAGGATAGGTAATGATCTTTTCCCAATCTGTTGCTTGCTCTTTTGTCCTATTCATAATATCCTTTACCTTATAAACACTTTGCTATTTTATAAGGTCCCATTTGTAGATCTTTTTGATCCTTTGATTTTTTTTTTTGAGAGCCTCAAACACATAGGTGAAGGGCAAAATTTCCTGACCAGAAATGTATTTTTTAAAGCAAACAATTCAACATCCATTTTCTAAATATTCCAGGATTCTGAATCTCAACAGTTCATTATTTAAATTTCCCATGTATGTCTCAAACAATACCCAGCATACACTTTGAAGGTAGTAGGTGAAAGATGGCTGGTGTTTCGCCTCACCATTTTCCAGGAATGCCTTAACATAAGCTGCTATACCAGTTCCACCAATTTTGTACCAGGAATTAGCAGTTTCTGTTTCTTGATGCATTTAGCTCCTGATTAAGAGAGGTAGTCAACACAGCCAGAATACAGCAAATACAGAGGCGAATGCCAGCAGCAAACCACTGAACTGAGAATAGGACCCCCGTTGAAGGAATCAGAGAAAGAACTGGAAGAGCTTGAAGGGGCTCGAGACCCCATATGTACAACAATGCCAAGCAACCAGAGCTTCCAGGGACTAAGCCACTACCTAAAGACTATACATGGACTGACCCTGGACTCTGACCTCATGGATAGCAATTAATATCCTAGTAAGAGCACCAGTGGAAGGGGAAGCCCTGGGTCCTGCTAAGACTGAACCCCCAGTGAACTAGACTATGGGGGGAGGGTGGCAATGGGGGGAGGGTTGGGAGGGGAACACCCATAAGGAAGGGGAGGGGGGGAGGGGGATGTTTGCCTGGAAACCGGGAAAGGGAATAACACTTGAAATGTATATAAGAAATACTCAAGTTAATAAAAAAAAAAGAAAAAAAAGAGAGGTGGTCAACATTTGCCATTCATCCAGTTAAGATGAAAGTTCCCATTCACTATTTGCTGCTGAGCTGTTGACATCCATGTGCTATAATTTATTCCCCCAAATCCTAGATCCTCTTTGTTCTTTACACCTTCTTCAAGTGCTTCACTACAATACAGCCATTGTGCAAAATTAATCTGCTAAGAAGCAAAGAACTAGCATTTCTAATTTCCTTGTTAGATGTACTGTATATGTTTTAGGAATGCATTGTGACGATAGCCAATTGAGATTAGGAGCATGGCATGGAATATCAGTGTGGTAAAGTTAGGATGCCTTGGTGATTCAGAACCCAAAAGTGGTGTTAAGTTCTCTGAGGTTTTCCTTTTCATTTATTTTCTCTTTTCTTTTTTCTTTAGGTGAGAATACCTGCAACCTATCATAACAGTTCACTCTTCTGGTAACAATGACTCAGAAAGTTGTCAGTTTTGAAAATGGTATGGTGCTGGGAGTTAGTCTGGCATTGGTGCAATGTGGGTTAGCCTATGCTACTTCTTGAATAGCATGAATTATGGAACAGAAGGATGATACAGCAATCTACTTGGGTGAATGTATTTTACTATAGTTTTGGGAGCCTGAAGGCAGAAACCTGGGATTTGGAGGCATGCCCTTCTTTTTGCAGCTGAAATGACTCCTTTGAAAAGCATATCCTGGCATGATGCAAGCACCCTGTGGAGAACAAAAGCCTGGGCATAGGAGATAAGTGTCTGCAATTAGAATTGTCCATCAGAAGCACTGGACTGTCGGAACAACCAGGCCTTAGGGTCAGATCAATGCAATAGCAAACTATTGTTCTATGAAAAGGCTAGAGGGTTTGAGTGAAACCAGACTCTAACTCAGTGTTTCACAAAGGAGTTTCACCATTAATAAGCTATGGCTTTAATCCTAACATCAGCAGCTGATGAATGAGAACATAAACACAGGCAGAATGGAGAGAGATTGATGTTTTAGTTCATGACCTTGCATGGTATCTAGGCCTCACCAGGTGAGCTTTATAGAATAGATATGAGAAACCATTCCCTTAATTAGGCAGAATTTTATGCAATTAAAAACCTGGTTATCTCCTTTGTCTGGAAAGATGAAAGGCTTGGACTAACAAACACATACAGTTTTGGATTTGTCTGGTGGTTGTTTTAGTGGTAAATGAATAGGAAGAATCAAAGTAGACAAAAACTGAAGTTTGGGGAATTAAAGGAAAAAGGATAAGTGGAAATAATCTCAAAAATATGCATGAATTTATGTTTCCTGTTAGTTTCATATCAGAAAGCATTTTATGTAGGGGTTGCTGAATGTAATCATTTAAGAGTCAAGAGATATTAGAGACCAGGTATCCTTAATTCATAAAGCTTGGAATATTGGTATTTTTACATCTGCAAATTTTTACATAAAATGATAAGAAATATAATTCTCAACAAAAAATTCACTTGCGTCTCAGAAGCAATACCTATTATATAATCTGACTCTAATTTAAGCACATCTGCATATGACTATGATACTTCATAAGAGAAAAAGTTCAACATTTTCTTCTTGTGAGATCAGGCTAATCTTGAAAACCTTTTGGAATTTTGAAACATGTTAGATTTCAAATTTTCAGATTGGGACTGTTCAACTCATCCTCTAGAGAAAATCATCAAAGGATATGATAAAGTAGAAGTGTACTGAATCAATGACACTTCATATAGCATTCTCTTACACCCTTTATCCACACACCGTGCTTTGACAGCCTGATGACTAATCTATTTTAATTGATTGCTGTACAAATTATAAATAACATAGTTTTGCCTACATATGTAAAATTCTGAACAATAAGCAAAAAAGATTCCAAACCAGAAACTGGTGAGAGAATTTTTACATCAAAATTATAAACTGTATAACTTAGAAGATACTAAGGATATTGCATTGAATTAGTTAAATTGTATCTAATTATGAATAATTAAGCAATAATATTCACCTTAAATGTCCAGAAATTCCAATTATATATTTCTGTATTAAAGACCAATTTTGAACCTATGAAACATCAACAATATCATAGCTCAAACAAGACTTGAACAATGACAATACCAGGTGACATGTCAAAGCTGATGGGTGCAATCTCAGGATACCTCTCCTGGAGAAGAGATAAACGCAATTTAATGATTTCTGAGAGAGAAAGAATAAGTACTTTTTTTTAGCTAGTTATCCACTTTCAAATAGTCAGCCATAAAATTATCTATATATAAGCAGAGTTGTAAGCATATATGTATACATGTATGTAGATGTATAAATAACTATTAAAGAAAAAATAATGGAACATTGAAAGAACTTCTGTGTTAAGGTTAGAAATGGGGAGGGGAGTGTTTGCCTCACTTGTTCTACATTAATATAGTTTCTTAAGTTTTCAGTCATGGGATCCATTTTCAACTAGGGAAATTGGACATTCAATAAATACAAATATGCAAAGTGTATTTAAAGGTCTAAACAGTACTCTTCTGGAAAGCTGAATGTGTTTTTCTTCTAGACACAGCTATGATCTGCTTGACTGGACATGAGTTAGAACCATCCTTCATTTCTCCTTGAGCAAAATAATTAGCATGTAAATTATAAAGTTCCTGCCACAAATGAGCAATTGTTATTAATTTTCTGCTCAAAACATGAATTGTCAAAAATCAAGAACTCTAAGATTGGGAGGAAAAATAAAAGGCTACAGAATGTTTGCTCAAGAGCATGATCCTGCAAATTGATCACTAAATAAGAGAAGCCTTAACCAGGCAAAATGAAAACTTCTTCTAGGTGAAGAGCATAGAGCTTGTAGATGTTGTTAGAGGAGTTTCTTTGGCCAACTAAATTAAATTGCTAAAATTCTAGTTCAAAGTACACACACACACACACACACACACACACACACACACACACACACACACATTTTTATCATTCATTATTCTGATGGACAATTAGGGTGGTTTTGTGCAGATATCTCTATAGTAAGCTACAGAGTTCTCTGAATATATACCCGGGACCAATATAGCTGTGTCATATGATAGGGCTATTTTTATTTTTTTGAGAAATCTCTAAATTTATTTTTACAACTTCTTAATGTGAAGACCCATCAACAGTGAATAATGGTTCTCTTTTCTCCATACCTCTCCAACATGTGCTGTCAGATTTGTTGATGGTACCCATCATCACTAGGGTGAAATGGTATGTCAAAATAGTTTTCACTGACATTTCCCTGGTGGACAGAAATAACGCTTTTAAAAATAGTATTGGCCATTTGTAGGTTTGAGGGTTTTTTTTTTTCTTGCTGATGTTATTTCTTTTTCTTTTTTGGTTACTCTGTCCAGTTCACTTGCCCAATAGCTGATCAGGAGCTTTGCTTCTTTGTAAATTCTAGAAATTAGATTCTCGTCTATGGCATACAGGAAACCCTGCAAGCTGTTGGTTAACGCTGCTGATTGTTTCCTTTGCTGTCAAGACAGGTTGCATTGTCATGCAGTCCCATCTGTTGATACTTGGGCTTAATTCCTGTGCTGTTGATTTTCTGTTTAAACAGTTTTGGCTTGTACCCGTATCGCAATGCTCACACTATTTAGATCAAAGTAGAATGACTTTCAAATTCTTTCATTAAAATAAATAGGTTTAGGACTTCATTACCATACTACTCTTAATTAAAATACTACAAATGAAGTCACACAATCTCAGGAAGGAAAAAAAACACACATTTGTTTCTCTCTTACATGGAACTTACATATGATATAAGAAAACAACCACAATTTTTCTTTCATAAGTGGAACTTGTCCAATAAAATTTGCTTATGAGTAAAAGTGTACATGTGTGTAAAGTGTAACGTGGGAATAAGACAATAACAAAGATCACAATGAATGGATGAGGAAGAACTGAGTAAAAGTAATGGCTACAAGTTGTGAACAAGTGTGTAAAATTGGTTTTCCGGTTCTAATTCTGTCATAAAATTGTTTTCCATTTGGTGTTGCATAAGTCATTATTCCTGTTTAAAATCTCAGCATGAAAAAAATCACATCATCTTAGAATGCATTTGTGAAATATAAAGTATTTTTGTGAATTTTATTTCACACTATTTTCTGAAGTCAGTGAGAAATCTACTGATTACAATCAGTTATAATTCTGGAAAGCATTTACATACCAAAAAATCAGTGTTAAATGAAGAATAATTATTCTTTATAGTATAAATAACTATGCACTTCTCATAAAATTCTAAAAGCAAAAAGAAATAGTAGGCCATTTAACTTTTTATCACTGTACCAGATAGTCAAAAGAACAACCTATAAAGGGCAGAACTTTATTTAGCTCACTGAGTTTGAGTTCCAAGATTCAGAAGTACCAAAGCTTTGGGCCAGTGGTGAGGCAGGGATTGTGTTTGGAGTATTTAGATGTATGGAAGAATGAGATCACCTGATCATCTATTTGTTACAGAGAAAAGTGAAAGGGCGAGGGCACCCTGCACCACTTAAAAAGCCACAGAAAATGATTAATGTTGTTCCGTTAGTCTTTGACTTCTAATGTGCTAGAAACAAACCTTGTTAATGCACTGGATCAGGAAGTCTATAAATTATTATATCCAATATTATGAATTAACTATAGATCGTGTAAACCAGATGATGGGTAATTTAGTTTCTTTAAATTGTGTATGTTAATAATTCATTGTCCAGTTTTTATAAATAAATGATAAATATGAGCCTTTTTTGATGAAAGTTCTTTCTTAAAACATATTAAATTTAACTTTTTAAACTGCATGTATCTCTGGACTGTAACTGTTAAAGAAAACAGTATTTAATACTGGGACTCAGTATTTTATCTATGCCATTTATGTTGTCAAGTATGCTGGTTCCTTTTCAGTTTAATTAATGTCTTGATTTCATGTATTTCTCAAAGAGACTATGAGTAATGGACTCACATCTCTTGACACAGGCCAAATTATAAATTAATATTTTGGCTTAGAAATTTCTAATTAATGGTGATGACAGGCTTTAGCAAAAGGAAAGTACAAATGAATTTCATAATTCCAAGAACAAATGAAACATATTGTGATTTAATAATCAAGATATTTGTCCTTTCTGGCATCAGTTTGAATGTTGACTGACACAGGAACACTTTAATTATTTATAGGCAATTACATTGCCTACATTCTACATCTATCAACATGTTTTTGCTGTGAGCACAACATGCAAAGGGTTCACTGGGTTCTGTCAAATTTGACATTTGCTTCTAATAAGTATTGTGCATCCCAGTCATGGAATAAAATACATAAGTAGTTTTATATAATCATGTAAAGTAACTGCAATTTATGTAGCCTATTCATACACTTATATTGAAACAAAAGTTCTAGAAAGCCAGACCTTGATAACAATCTCTAAAAATTGAAAAATGATCAGCATGTTTTATTTCATATATATTTTCTCTCATAAAATGAGTACTCTGTGACACACTTTTATTTTTAATTCTCTATTCTTTTAGAATGTACAGTAGAAGTTGAAGTGGGCCTTCTGTATTACTCTTTGAGGTAACAATGTGCTTCAGTAGTGATCATTCCAACAGCTTGCTATATGATTATAAATTTATATATATATATATATATAGTTACATAAAATCCATAGTATATAGCTATCTAAAATATAGTGTATATAATATATAGTATATAGATATATAAAATAGAGTGTATATATTATATATAGTAAAATTGCCTTGTTCATATTACTATCACAGACATGAATGCACATTGACTCCATTGTTTTTAATTATTTTCATTCCTATTTTTAGGGGGAATAACATAGAGACGAACTAAGAAATTACATTCCCATAAACTCAGTAAATATCAGAGTTAATAAACTTTCCCCAAATTCTAAGAATAGCTTTCTAAAACTGGATACCAAATAAATCCAGGTAAGATAGAATGTTACATATAGTTCTAGTAATATTTATGCAAATGGGAGAACTGTAACTAAAGAGAAATTAGAATCTTTAAATCATTAAAAATATAATTCTGGGATCTTTTCTCAGAACATTCTAAATGGTTCAGAAAACACAAACGTATTCTGCTACTAGTGTTTATTAAATTACAGTTCCCTTTTTGCCTTCATTTTCTCTGGTAGGACAGCGGATACTTGCTATAGGTCTGAGATTTCCACCAAACTGAGGATGAGTTATAGCATCAGGAGTATCGGTTCTGCATATTGTCTTGGTTTTAGAGTGAAAGCAAATGACTTGGCTACGGAGGTGCCAGAGTGGCAGAGACTCACGCTGACGAGAACAGCCTTACAGCTGTTTGTCCTACCACAGTAGCAGTTGTAAATACATTGAGGAAAGCTAAAGCATGGACCATTCTGCAAGAAGGCACATGTAATTACCCTTCACGGATGTGCCACAGATAATTGTTCAGAAAAGATGTTTATATGAAGACAATCACTCCATGCATGTATTACACCAAGCATGCACATGGGAGGACACATGGCTCCAGCTGGAATTTTAGCAGAGGGCTGCCTTATTTGGCATCAGTGGGAGGGGAGCCCTTTAGTCCTGTGTACACTCCATGCCCCAGCAATGGGAGATGCTGGGGAGCTGAGGCCGGAGTGGGTGGGTGGGTGGGTGGGGAAGCTCCCTCATAGAGGAAGAGGGAGGGGGGGTAGAGGATTTGTGGAGGAGACACTGGGGAAAAATTTAAAAAATAAGATAAAATTTATAGAGTATGCCCTCTGTTGATGGTGTGTGAATAAGAAAATCTGTTTGAACTTCTATATTTACAGTTGAGCCTTAAAAGTTTGAATTCTGGTCACTATTCTTTGAGGTTTTGAACCTTTCTCTTTTTGTTCTCTGGTACACAATTTCTAACTATGGTGGCAAAGTATCTACAAGTAGTTAGAGTTTTACACACTGAAATGTGATTTTTATCGTCTCAAAATGTCGAGGATGGCTTTTACATTGTCTATGAGGCATGGAAATATCTGACTGGATGAATGGGTAGAAATTAGCAAATAATAGACCGAACACAAAACAACAAATTACAGCAAAAACGGAACAACAAGGGTCATAAAATTAACAAAAAGAAAGAAAAGTAGGAGAAAACATTCACGTTTCTCTGTTGTTTTAACCAGAATGAGAGACTAATAGAGCTGTGTGGTAATGGTCCCAGTGCTTCCCATCGGTTATTACAAGGGATACTTTCTGCCCGACAGTTTCCTCATGGCTCCCTGTACTTACAACTTCTAATTTGTTTTCAGTTTAACCCAATCTGGAGCTGTGCAACACCACTTTAGTGTGATGTCACATGGCCTGTAGTGTTCTTTATTTACGAAGATAAATAGAATACGTGGTCTCTACATTTGAATGGTATTTCACTTCATGCTATTTAAAAAGCATTGCTGCTCCACTATTTCAGTTGATTTTAAACACCTGGAAAATATAATAAAGCAAAACCAAAGAAAATCAAAAACCCTCAATTATTTTGAAGTATCTTGAAGTTTCTTCATAGTTACTCTTTAGTGTTGCTCCTTATAAACTGAATATTTTGTTTAGATTGCAGTTCCAAATTGTTTCTTAATGTAGCTTTGATTTTTAAAATAATTGTATCACCTTACCTCCTCCTTATTCTTCCTCCAGTCCCTCCTAACTATTTCCCCCTAGTCCCTCTTATATTCCTTCACTTTTAAGTCAATAGCCTCATTTTGGACCATTGTTATTTAATACACACACACACACACACACACACACACACACACACACACACACACCATGTTCATACATATTTATACATTTGTGAAACCAATCAATAGAGTCTGGTTTCGTTGTTTGTGTATATTGGGTTTCAGTACTGAGTACTCTGAAATACACAACCAATAAAATGGGCGATCTCTATTAGAGGATACATCTCATTCAACCCATAATCAATTAGTTGCCTATAGTTCTTTGTTTTGGGCAGGGCTCTGCAAAATTATCCCCACTCTTCTAGTGTGACCAATGATATTTCTAAAAATACTATGCCAGCTGCCAGGAGATTTAAGCAATTATTAATCCTACTGAGCAACAACAACTGTCTTATTGAACTGAGGGCCCACTCATTAGGAGAGAATATATCCCTGCTACTCAAAACCTAGCCATCTTCATGGAGCTAGTGAGGTCATGGAACTTAGAAAAGAATTGATTTCCAGCACTTTGCTAGATTCCTTACTACATTCTAAATCTTATCCTTACACACAGAGATGAGGGTAGCTACGACCTTTACTCCAAGAAGCGTCTCTTTACAGCCAATGGGGAGCATCACTAAAATCTATTACTGCGTACAATACATCGATCAACTGATTGTGAGAAGCTCAGGCCCTACCAATACATTACATCACAGCTCGAAATCTTGAAGGATGGGAATTATACTACTTTTGGATGCGATTGCACTTAGGTATGTAATATATTAAATGTTTTGTTTAGATTTAAACACTTTATTATAGTTCTGCTTTATTACATTTAAAATATTTTTAAATAAATGAGATTAACCCTTTCCACTTTGAAATGGTATTCAATTTAATGAAAAATTTCTTTAAATGAAAACTCATAGAAAATTAATAATTCTTTGAAGGATAAATATGGAAAGCACATGCAAATATTAAAAATATTTAATCCTACTAATAGTTAAGTAGTTATAAGACAAAGTTGGATGTTTTTTATAGTTCAACACAGATAATGCAGATGATTTAATAACAATTAATTAAGTTAGGTGATTCTGGATCATGACTAGTATCACAACCACAAAGAGAACATGACCATGGTTCATTTTCCAGAGAAGCATTTTAAATAAATATCTTCAATAAAGATCAAAATTGTCTGACATTTTAATCAAATAACTTAATGAAAGACATATTCAATTATATATTAAACAAAACGGAATAAATTTTTCTAAGTAAGGTTTGTTATCACATTTGAAATTTTACCAATATAATTAAAAGCTTAAGTCCAGTAAAAAGGTTGAAAAGTTTATACACTCTTATATATTTGTTCAAAATACAATTAAATAGATACCAGATATTTGAAATTTTTAGTTTTGGCATCTACATTATTCTTTTTTACATTATTTATTTTATTTTTGATTTTATTATTGTATAATTACATCATTATCTTCTTCCATTTCCTCCCTACAAACACTCCTATGTATGCCTACTTTCTCTCTTTCAAATTTCATTAAATGTTTCTACATACATACATACATACATACATACATACATACATACATACACACGTATGTACCCATACAAATCTCACTAATATATATAAACATGAGCTGAACAAAGACAACAGTAGACAGCTTGAGGACAGCTGAGTTCTCAACAGTACACAAAGAACTAGAGGCAAATAAGTAGTGCTGAGAGAAAGAAAAACAGGTTTCCCTAAGACAGAGTACACCAACTGGTCATTTAATACCTACTGGTCATCCAACACCAAGTAGTTATACAACATCAAATGGTCATTCAGCACCAAACAACTTAAAAAGCATGTATCATTCTTTTCAAATCAAAACATTTTAACTACTCTAAGTGTGTTTTATATTCATTTTCATAAAAGATTCTTTTCTTGTTCAAATAAGAACCAGTTTTTGTTTCTGTCCAATACACTTAAATATGCCAAGTTTGTTTAATTTGTATTTATTATATCAATCAAGGTACAATGGAGGAACACAACCCATTGGTCACACACATTCACACACACACATTCACACACATACACACGGAGAATTAATTCATTAATTTTATACTGAGAAGTGCCAAAGACCAGCTTTAACAACAAAGGGTAAACTCAGGTAAGCAGCAAATGGGGGGTCAGTGCTGAGAGCAGCTGACAGGATGTATCCAGATACTGACTGGCTGTTTCCTATGGCAGCCAGTGGAAGGAGAAAAGAAAGAGGAAATCAACACTCAGACACAGAGTGGTTGAATCAAAGACAATCTCCCTTTTTATACTCCTTGAGACCATGTTTTTTTTTCAATTAGGAAGATAATTACCTCATAGCCGTAAGTTACACATTTTCCAGAGACAATCACCACAAATACATATTCTTCAAAACCAGATTAAAATCATTACATTAAAAAATTACAACAGGGTATCGGTTACATATTTCTTACATGAAAGTTATATCTAACTAAACATTTCTCATCTATCTGTCTTTCTAAGAGCTCGTGGTAACCTCAAAGCAGTAAGTTTCAGGCATTGATTAACAAGATTTAAGCAGGACAGCTCTACAGCAGCAAGTCTTCCCCAGCGAATCATCTTTCTTACATCTTATTGTTGCAGTTCGGATCAGCTAAGAGGGGTAAACATATGTTTTCTGTTCTTACACTCATAATAGAATTATTTGTTCTTTAAAATAACCTTATTATTTTCTGGTTTATTTCCTCACCAAAAACCTGTTGCTTAATCCCTAGATCACAAAATCAAAGAACTCGAGCTCAACCTAGAGTGTATGCTTATCTTGATTATTAACTTGTCCTAAGTCTACTCTTCCTGCTGCTACAATTACATGCTTGTAACACATGAACATGCATAGTACTTCTTTTTCTAGCTCAAACACCTTCTACCATTTCCATTCTACGCAGAAGAGTGTATTCTTGGTTTTAACTTAAAACTTTCTACCCTAATTTCCTAATTTTACATTTTTATCAAACACCTTAACTTTGCAAAATTATTTAAATCAAGGTAATTTCTTAAAATTACTTAAATCTGGTCAGAAATTCCATAAAATCATTAATTCATATACACAATATTTTCTGAAAAACTTTCATCAACATGTTGCTCTGTAACAAACTTGCCCAAGAGAGTGGAGTGGCCTATCACCTAGGAAGTAATTACACCAAGTGACAGGTAGTGTGGGTCTCTGGGTGTCCACTCACATCAAGCCAAATACATGAGGAGTGCGGCAATCACAAACATGAGAAAGCACATCAGTAGCAAGAAGCAATTGTGGATAGAAGTCTCTGGGGTCACGTCACACCACAGTTCACCCATCACAGCTGAGCAGGATGGTGGACTGTCTCCAGGAAGCTCCTTTGGCCACTTTAGCTCTTTCTATGTAGAAGTAAGCCTTGTCTCAGCATGCAGCTACTAACATACATATTATAGCATGATCTTTGTCAAGTGCATATGAAATAAGTGTTAATATTGACCTCTATTCAGTTAGATTCCAATAATACTTTAAAAAGTAGTTCCAGGCTGCAGAGCAAAAGCTCAGTAATAAAGTGTACATATCCAGTAATTATTATGTTGTGCATACTATATGCACGCTAATATGATCCACACATAAAAACGTAGATTTACCATCAACTTTCCTGTATTCCCCATATGGAAGGTTTTAAAAAACCTCTTAGAAGGTGACTCAAATAGGTAAATCCCTTTTCGTACAAGAGTGATTTCTTGTAAAATAAAAATGACATTTACTACCTGTGACTTCCCTTTTCCATGGGAGGACACAGTGATCTCCTTGCCACATGAGGATGCAATGATTTCATTGTTAAGTGGGTTTACAGGGATATCTGATTAGGTCCAAAAGAAGATATACATACATACATACATACATACATATATATATATATATATATATATATATATATATATATACACACTGCAGGACTTCCCTAGAAGTGTGAGCAAATAAAATTCCATTGAGCTACCTTGTATATAGATAAATTTAAAAAGAATAATGATATGACTGATTGTGCCTTTCTTTCCAGCACCTGTGAGGTAAAGGCAAAAGGATCACTGTGGTTTTGAAGGCACCATGGTCTATGTAGCAAATTCCAGCTTAAGAGAGATACATAATAAGACCTTGTATAAAAAGAAAAATTTAAATTATAAAAATAATTTATAAGCCTTCTCATTGTCCTGGGGAATAATAATTTTCTAGTTTTGTTAAAGATGCCAATAACTCATCTAGCTAAGAAATCAGTGTTTCAGATATTTGCTGAATATAATGGTTCCTTATTTCTTAAAATAAATGCCCAATAACAGTATTAAATTCACTTTATTATTTACTTATTTACTTTTAATTTTAAATGAAAATAGATTTTTCATTCATACAATATATGCCAGAAAGAGTTTGCCTGCCTTCATTCCATCCAGCTGTCATCACATCCAATCTCCCTAGATTCCTCATGAGGAAACAACAGAACTCCAAAGATGACAGCCAAGATTGTCTTGTTTATTTTTTATCTTAAAATATATTTCTCATTAAAATATAATCACATCACTTTTCTTATCCTCTTTTTTCATTCAAATCGTTTTCATGTCCTCTTGTTCTATCCCTTCTCTCTCAAATTCATTTCCTATTTCTCTTCCTTTAAATATTGTTGAGCACACACATGCATACACACAAACACAGTTGTGAATACATGAGTACAATCTTCTCAGTCATATAATTATTATTTGCACATGTTTATGATTTCAGGGATGACCCCTTGGCATTTCTTATCTAGCAATGAACTCCTTAGTGTAGGTGACCACAAATGTAGACGTGAGTTAGAAATGTCTACCCATACCAAATTGTTTAATATCTTTAAAATGTCTTGGTTTCTGTCTGTTGAGAGACTATTACAATATTCACTATAATATTCCAACTTCACAAAGTGACCAAAATATATCTGTTTCCATAGAAAGCATTCACATTCCACTCATTCCAATCAAATATGGAGAGAATAAGAATCGTGTTCTTTATAATTTAATGACATTTTCTGTGTTTGATGATTCTGAGTAAATAAATTATCACAACAGGGAGGAAAATGGAAGTGTTATAGTGGCCACACCTTTTTCTGAATTGAAGACTTCAAAGTGGTGTTCTATCACAAATACTAATTTACTCATATTCTTCTTGCAGAACTGTGAGAACGCAATTTTTTGTTGTTTAAATCATGTCAGCCGCAGAGCATTAAAATCTTAAGAATAAGTCAATCTCATGTTATCAAACATCTCAGGGATTATATCTACTTCTCTGAAGAGTTCTTAGTCATTGACCAATAATCATTTTATAAGTGAGTAATAGACAGTATTGAGTATTTGGAAACCTGGACATCAGGACTTCATTGGAAACTAGTTATGGAAAGTGTTATCCCCAACAGATGCATAAAATATGTTATAGAATATATTCTATATGTTAATATATATTATAATCTGGCTAATCAAACTGTTTAGAGCTACTGTTGCCTTTACAAAGTCTGTCATATTCAGCCTTGATATTAATTTAATTTAATCCAGAGTAAAATTTTGCAAAGCTCTGAAATATTTTCAGGTGACCATCACCTGTGGTCTATGACATAGGTCCCATCCTGAAATAAACAAATAGACAGATGAATAAATAATTGAAATCCCATTACTTATGGCAGGCTTACAATGCGTATATATGCATATGAATGGACTAATTTATTGTGTTTGGATTATTTTTGTAATTTCCTTTTCTTCTGATTCTTTGTCTTTGTAATTAGTTTTCCTCATCACATACTGGCTTCAAATCATAATTTCTTTGCTTCCTCAGTGCTGGGCTTACAGGTGTATGCTACCACATATGCTACCAACTAAGCTTTGTCTGTATTCAACAGTCTAGTTTGATCTTAACTTTTTGTTCTCAAGAAATCAAATGAGAGGATTAAAGTGCATGGCATGATGTTTGTTTTTATTTTGGCGGGATTTTTGAAGTTGATAGTGCGCGCGCATGCGCGCGCGTGTGTGTGTATGTGTGTGTATGTGTGTGTGTGTGTGTGTGTGTGTGTGTGTGTGTGTGTGTGTGTGTGTGTGTGTTTTGTTTGTGTTTGGTTTTTATTTTGGTTTGTTTTAAGTTCCTGTGAATCTACTGTTATAATCTAAGCCATGAACACCACAAAGTCACACCATGCAATGCATCTCACTTAGGAGGGTAATTAGGAAGGGGTTATACAGAGACTACCTCTGGGCAAGGGTAGAGAGAAAGAAGAGATGGTAGAAAGAGAGACTGGCCTTTTATATATAGTTCAGGCACAGGAAGAGGATATGGGCTCTTAGATTCAGTAGGGATTTGTCACATCTTGTGAACCAGTGATGACTTTATTGCTAATGCTGGGGCCCTGGGAGAGTCAGCAGAAATGTCTGGCTGCTAACAATTACTAACCATGTTGTAATTATACTATTTAAAATATATGTACAACATAAAGGTTCCTATCCCGAATCTTCATTTTTCAGCTCAAATATGTTTGTCCATAATATTAATCTACCTTTTAATACTCTTCCAAACAATCCAGCCACTAATTATATTTTAACACTATGGATTTATACTGTATAATTTAGAAAGTTATGTGAACATTCAGCTGACATTAAAGACTGTTACTATTTTCTAAATTCTTGTCTTGAAAATAGCACTGTAGCAACCTCAGGTCAAAAAGGATGTAGTTTAAGATCTATCAGATCGGCAACACACTTACATAGACATTTTTCTTAGCTGCTATATATCATCACCCAAGATGGAAAAAGGAACAAGAAGCAACAATAAAATGTACTCTCCAACAATGACAAGCAAAGGATACTTATGTTGTGTAAAGAAATATCTGCAATTTCCATAAAATCCATTTATATAAATTACTGCTACAAAGACGATTGACGGCAAATTGTTTTAAATTATTTTAAAAGCCTTATTTTCATGGCAGAGCAAGTTTCAGAGACTCTGGGACAAGATGAATAATAACATCACTTTAGTTTCAAACAATGAAATGTACAACCTGATTTATTGTCCCAGAAGGGAATACAAATACTGTTAAATCATTTTATGTTTCCGAGCTACACAGAATGGTGAGGGTTATCATATACCAAATCTCACTTCTAATGATTGTCAGAAAGAATTAAAAGAAGAGTAGTAAGAACTTTATTGACTTTCAACTTGATTATCTTCTGACGGTTGGAGTAAGTGGAGTTACATTATCCTAACATTTTCTGCAGAAGTCTTACATGACTTGATTTAACAACAAAATAAACCGGGGTATATTTATTGTTAACTTATCAAAAGAGACGTAGAAAGGGTGAGATTTTAGCAGACCTATTTATATCACAATACCCATCCTTCTAGAAGAATAGTAATGGCATTTCAGATTGATGGAGTAAATGTGAGTGTACAAGCCCTTTGGGCATCTATTGACAGAACATTAACTACCATGAACTATAACAAACCCAAGTTCTGACCGAACTTCTGAATGTTCAAATTGTCAAACTTTAAGCTATAAAGGCTCTCTTAGACTTTGATAAACCTATGCTGCTGAGTCTATATTCAGATTCTTAGAGTTAATGAACAGTATTGTGTCACAGACTTTTGAACTTCGGCATAGGCCTTGGCTAGATGTAACTTTTTAACACATAATGTACTATAAAAAGGAATAAAAATGTAGAAAAGCCTGGTCTATTTCACACATATGAGTATTGGTTTGTTTAGTAGATCTTAGAGTTAAGTATTTAAACTTAATTTGAGACCTGATGGGGAAACAAGGTTTCTGTATGCACATATACCCATGAGCATATACATTTCCTCTATTTATGTTGTTAAGTGGAAAGTCTCATAAATTAGTCATTCAATCTGAAAATGATCATTTTATTTATTATTTCTGAAAAGTTAAAGATTTCCTTTTACCTACTAAAAACACTTTATTGAATGGAGAATTTGCACTTAGATAAAACAGACTTATAGATGCTATATCAAAGACTGTGATATTCACAATAATAAAGTCAATATCTCACATAGACTTATGAGCAATAAAACTATAAATCACAAAAATAAGCTCAGTAAATGCCAAAGTGAAGTAATACAGGAAATCTCAGGACCATGTTATTGCAGCTTCTGGGGTCTCTTCCTTAGGACAGTTATGCTAGGTTACTATCTGAAAGCATAACAAAGTATCATTAATACTGTCAGGAACTGGTTCTTGCCCATGAGATGGGTCTAAAGTTGGGCCAGGTGTCCCTCAAGAAACAATAAATATGGAAAGTGTAGTTCATTTACACAATGGAATATTATTCAGCTGTTAAAAATGTGGACCTCATGAATTTTGCAGGAAAACAGAGGGAACTAGAAATATGATCCAGAGTGAAGTAACCCAGACACAAAAGGACATGCATGGTATGAATTCACTTCTGAGTACACATAAAAATCCAGGGTATTTATGCTATAATCCTCAGATCCAAAGAAGCTAAGAACCCAATGAAGAATGTTTGAATCTCACTCAGAAGAGGGAATAAAATAATCATGTGAGATGAATTAAGGGAGGCAACTGGTTGGGAAAGAGGATGGGGAGGGGAACAGGATCAGGTGTAAGGAAAGAGAGAGAGGAGAGAGAGAGAGAGAGAGAGAGAGAGAGAGAGAGAGAGAGAGAGAGAGAGAGAGAGAGCCTCAAATGTGGAAGTTGTCAGGGAGGGGTGTCTCTAGGATGTGCCAGCCACCTGAGATGGGGGAAGCTCTGGGGAGTCTTTGAGGAAGACTCTAACTGAGACTCCTACCCACCTCCTGTAGCCAGGCAAGATTCCTAGTGGAGTCCCACTCACAAAATCTTTGACCCAAAATTTGTCTTGCTACAAGAAGTACAGGGACAATGATGAAGCTGAGACTGGGGGAAATAGTCAACTAATGACTGACTCACCGTAGAAATTCTAAGGAGAAGTGAAATATTGCATGTAAGCTCACTAGCATAAAAACTCAAAATAGCAATTAAGTCTCTGACAATGACCAGATATACCAGGACCCATCCTCCTCAATAGTACATAGACAACAAAGACCTTGAGAGTTACCCTCAGACAACCCCATCTGCTTAGAAGAAACAAAGACAAGCTAAGTCCTAATAGAGGATAGACAAATTAAGTATCTCCAACTTGTTGACCTGCCTCCAGGCTATGCAGTGTGTTCCAGCTTTCCAGATTTTGTGAACTATGACACACACTGGGGTGTGTTTTGGTGATGGTGCTGTGTTGAGAAATTTCTGTCTGCAACCACTCTCCCATATTTCTGTAAAAAAACACAATGACACCCATTATTTCAACAAATTGAACATTTGTTTATTATTTGATCTCTATTTGGGCAAGTAGATTTCTGATTTATGCCTTCCTTCTTCCCAAAACAATTTCTCTCAAAAAGAGGAGGGGGAAATTTTAGAATATACAAAAGCTACAAGAATTTTTGTCACTGTATACTTTCAGAAACACAACAGGGATTCCTCCAATCAGAATGAAAGTGATAATTGAAGGAAATCACATGAACAAAATAATTGAGGAGAAACAAGGTGACAACTACACAGGCGATCAAATGGAGTTGTTAAAGTCGGGTATCTTGAAAAGCTCATCTACAATCTTCAAAACAAAAATGAGAAGTTTAAAACCTGCCTAAAGAAAAAGAACATGATACCATTGAGATACCATTAAGAAATCAATGAAATTGTATTATTGTAAGGGTCATATTTAGCACCATTTAGGCTTCCTAGTTAGGGAAGACACTGATCACTAGTGTATTAGAGCTGCTGTGATATCACTTGTAGAGTTTTGCAGACTATGATGGTTTGACTGGACTTGGTCCCCATAGACTCATGTGTTTGAATGTTTGGCCATAGAAAGTGGCACTATTAGGATTAGTGCCTTTGTTGGACGAGGTATGTCATTGTGTACGTGCACTTTGAGGTCTCCTATTCTATTGTGGAGACACAATGCAAAAGAGAATCTTCTGGCTGCCTTCAGAACAAGGTATAGAACTCTCAGTTCATCCAGTGCCATGCATGCCTGCATGCTGCTATGTTTCCTGCCATGATAATGCAATAAAACTCTGAAAAGTTGAGATAACCCCAATTAAATGTTTGCTTTTATAAGAGTCACCTTGGCTATTGTGTCTCTTCACAGCAACAAAACATTAAGTAAGAAAAGACTGAGAACAAATACCTTTGTTAGTAATCAAGTTTCTACTTAAGGAAAAAGAAGGAAGAAAAGTCAAATGAAAGGATCCTCAAAGTCCACTCTATTAGGAAAGAAAATGTTTTGAGACTGAGACATTGCCTACTATTAGTTAATGTCAAATATGTTTTTAAACTATGAGTTGGTAGCAATAATGAGATACAATTTCTCTAAACTTATAGGAGAGATTAAAGAACTACATAAAAACTAGTGCATCAAGTAAATTAATGTTAATTTATGAAGTTATGATATTCTAGTTTTCATTTTATATGTTGTGTGATAACGTATATCTAGGAAGACTTCTGCTTAATAAATATTTGTTGCATTTCATTGATATAATGTGCATGGTATGTATATAACTAATCATTGGCTTTCAGAAGTGACATAATGCTCTTAGATCCTGTTTCAGTATTGCATAAGAAAGGTGTAAAAGTAGAGAGTAGAAGAAATTAACAAAGCACAAACTTGTACCAAATTCTCTGGAAATGATGGAACCAAATGTAGAAAATGAGGCACTTAAAATGCACTGAAAAGTGAAATCTCAGAGAATTGTGCATGGCCAGCGAAGGAAATAGAAGCTGAGTGAGGGAGGAGACAGTCAGGGTAAGAGAAGGATCCAGGACACAAAACTGATGTCAACTCAGAACAAAAATGTTTGAAGGGGAGGGGGGAGGGGGATGTTGCCCGGAAACCGGGAAAGGGAATAACACTCGAAATGTATATAAGAAATACTCAAGTTAATAAAAAAAAAAAGAAAAAAAAAGAAAAAAAAGAATGCAAGAACAAAAGCAAAAAAAAAAATGTTTGAGAACAACAGTTTCTTTAGGTACAATGCAGGAAACAAGAGGTCACTTATCTGCTAAGTTCCTTAGCTGTCTTGGTCAGTGTTTATTCCACAGTAAGATAAGTTCCTTGGAGAGTTCTAGTCTATATCACCAAGAACTTTTGGCAGGTTCTGGAAAAGTATGAAATACAGTACATGCAGCAGATTTATGAGGTACTGGGCTTTTTACAATAATAGCGTATGCTCAGGAACATTCAAATCATATTGACTTTCTTAATAAACCATTTAGAATTCAACAAATATATGTGTGTGTGTGTGTGTGTGTGTGTGTGTGTGTGTGTGAATCTACGTGGTCCTTTGTTTAACTTTTGAAAGTTACATGTGTTCTCCCTTTTCCAGGATACATACATTTATATTAGGGATAACAAATGTATTTAGCATATTAACTCCATAAGAATTTTATACACTCTTAAACATAACCTACAATATAGTAAGTAATAAGATTTGGTTCTATTATGTTATTATAATCTCCTACTATAACATATATATGTGTGTATAGAGAGAGATAGATATAGATGTATAATCTACTATTATAACATTTTAGGTGTTGTCACTCTAGAATGAAAGGTATAAATATAAACATATGTCTTTTACCAGATCATCTTTGGGGGTTTTAAACTATGACTTTTGGGAATTAATGCTATCATTGAAAACAGTACCATGCTACAAAAACAGCTACAAGTGATCTGTAGCTCAATAGACTTCGTTTTTCTAATTTTAAACTTATCTCCTGAGTTTGTTTGTGACTTTTTGAGAGCTACAAAAAAAAGGTAGTTTAGTGGCAAAGCACTTGCCAAGGATGTAGAAAATCCTGAATTTGGCACTTTAAAATAAAACAATAATAGAGAAGCAATCTAAAGATAAAATAGAAATGGTAGAACGAAAAAAAACTATTCAGATAAAGGCAGTACTCTGATATACAGATAAAAAAATCTAGGTTTAAATTTCTCTGAAAATTGTCTGAAGGGATTTGAGTATCACTGAGAGTAAATACTGAGTAAAGTTCAAGAAAAAATGGTTCCATGGAGAGTCTTCAATATTTATAGAATTGTAATTTCACCTCATTTCAAAAACAAATATAACTTAAGATGATTCTTAGGAATATGATTTTCATGCACATTAAATTGTGTTTGATTTGACTTTCTTCTAAACTTTTAAACAAAAGAATGAAATAGGATACTGTAATAGGTTATGAGTTGTGGATCACAGAAGTCCCAGAGACCTCCAAAACTATGAAAGCTATTGCTTTTTGTCCCTGAAGATATTATGCTGACCTGGAACCTTCCTTCTTGCTGCCCTGCTTTCATTATGCAAATTTGTGTTAGACAAACTGCTGGAGAAGAAAGGGCATTAACAGTTTTACCCAGTGATGAACCGTGAGCACTCTTATAATGACTGTCCTGGCAAGGTATGCCTATTTGTTCTATAAGGGAAGCCAGTAGTTTTCTGATTTGATTTAGGATTGTGCTTAATACACAGTGATGAACAGAGACCAAGAAGCCTTAGCTAGAGAAGAACCTACTCTTAGTATTTTGATAAACGATCATAGCACCAAATTAGTTCAGTGCTCACCTTCACCAGAGAAGTTGCTTTATGCAATGGAAAATTATATCACGAAGTATTGCACCACGCTACAACCTGTTGTAGTCTACCATGTTCAGAGAGCTTTCCTGAGCTCAGCACAAAACAGAGGACTCCGTTTTCTAAGATTAACAGCTCTTCCTCTTCTCTGCACGATCTGAGGTGCACGACCCACTATCTTCTACCTGAAGAATGTTGCATAATACTTGCCAAAATTATGGGTTCAGCTTTCTGGAAGGCTTCTCCATGCAAATGAGGTATCACTAGAACCTTAAGTCTCAGCCAAGGAAACTTCACCCTAAGAAGAATCCCTTCCCAAAGTCTTATATATAGCCCTTGATTCACCCCTAATAAAGTATATGCGGAGAAGCAGTTTCGTTGAATATTGTCTGAAAGAGTTGTTTCCTTGAATGTTATCTAAATGAGCTATAACACTAGAAAGCTGCAACACTGAAATCTTCAAAGATTTTCTCCCTCTGGCATTCACAGCTGGACTGGGATTCTGCTGAACCACCCATTCTATACTTAACTCCATCCTTTCCTGCCTGCAGTGCCAGGACACCCCAAGGGAAGAAGTGAAAACAGAACCAAAATGGAGACTCACAGGTAGTCAAAGTATAAGGAAAAAGATCATTGTTCAGTGGATAGTCCCAAATAGGATGGAATCTGCATTCTTCCTCCCTCTCCTCCTCCTCTCCCTTTCTCCTCCTCCTCCTCCTCTTCTTTCTCTTCCTCCTTCTCCTCCTCTTCTTTTCTTCTTCCTCTTCTCATCTTCTTCCTTTTTTTCTTTGTAAATTATTTAACTTTTTTACTTATTCACTTTACATCCCATTCACTGCCTTCCTCAAGTTTACCCTCTACAACACTCTTTCCATGATACTCCCTCCCCTTCTCCTGTGGCCCCCTGAGTAAGTATCACACACACACACACACAAACACACACATCCTGCTGCCACTTCAAGTCTCTGCAAGGCTAGGCACTTTCTCTCCCACTGAGTCCTTACAAGGCAGCCCAGCTTAAAGAACATATCCCATATACAGGAAACAACTTTTGGGATAGCTCCTGCTACAGTTGTTCTGGACTCACAAAAAGACCAAATTGCACACCTGCTACATATATGCAGGGAGGTCTAGGTCCAGCCTGTGTGTATCTGGTTGATGGTTCAGACTCTGAAAGTCCCAAGAGTCCAGGTGAGTTGGCTCAGTTGGTCTTTCTGTAGAGTTCCTGTTCCCTTAAAGGTGCCAATCCTTCATTCTATTCTTCTATAAGAATCCCCAAACTTCACCCACTATTTGGCTGTAAGTTTCTGTATCTGTCTGAGTCAGCTGCTGGGTGGAGCCCCTCAGAGGACAATTTGCTCCTGTCTGCAAGCACAACAGAGTATCATTAGTAGTGTTAGGGATTGATGCTTGCCCATGGGATGCGTCTCAGGTTGGGCTATTCCCTCAGTCTTTGTTCCATCCCAAATGCCTGCATTTTTGGTAGAAGAATATACTTTCAGGAATTAATTCTATAGTTTGTTATTCTTTCTCCTTAAGGCTAAGAGGAACCTGTGGTAGAGGCAGAAGAGTGAGTCAGGGGCTAGGTTAGACTACCATGATACAGTGCTTGAAAATACTAGGGTCATTGCACTCTTCAATTCACAGCCCCTTTGGTTGCCTGTTTATGATCAAGCCATCAATATTATAACATAAATATGAGAGGACTGAGTAGATTCCACTCCTACCTAATAGTTATTGGTTGTTGTTGGCTTCTGTGGAAGGGTAGTGTCTCAACAAACAAACAAAATACAAGGAAACAAGGAGCTCTCCTGTTAACACAGCCATCACTAAAGCCACATACATGGAATTCTATTGGTCTTCTTTCAAGCTATTGTCATTATCTGTGTGTGGGTTCATGTTCCCCAGTTTGTGGATAGAGGGCAGAGGACATTTCTGTGCGATTGGTCTGTTTCCTTTCACTCTTTCATAGTTTTCAGGGATTTACCTCAGGTCATTAGACACGTGCAGCTTACATTTTCAATGAGCCAAATCTCAGGCTTACGACAACACATTTGTATCAATCAGTTTTCCACTTTTCACCAAATCTGAGCCCCTCAACAAGTCTGATTTTTTTTAATATATGAAGAGTAACATAAATTTCCAACTAACTCTAATTGGAATGGTGTTTTCATCAATAGTGGGGAAAAATACATCCTATAACAGTTGTTAAGGGAAGAATGAAAAATATGCTTCTGGATGGAGACATTGGGCTAAAGTTGTGAGTTGTAAAATTTTACATTTGAAAAAGTTCAATAAATTATTTATTAACAAAAATTAGTATACAAATATTTATAAATAAAATGATATTTCAGAATTTAAGTGTGTTTCATTTCACACATTACATTATATCACATAGGGCATTTTGATTAAGAACATAGTTTTGCAGCAGAAATAAAGTTTTACCTCAAACTTTTAGTGAGATGATTGTTTTTTTAAATATTGGTTAAAATTTATGTTAGAAAGAGGTTTGTGAATAATCAGGAGCAGATGTTAAACCACCCTGTGTCTATGTCAAACCTTGATTTATCTGTAAGTTCATCCTCACTTGCAGAAGTTAGCCACAGCCTTAATGAGCGAAAGCTCTTTAAAAGCTCTGATGAATACAGAGAATCCTGGCTCCTCACGATGCTAAGAATAAAAGATGGTTGTGGCTTCAGCCTTAAATGAGACATTTATAACACTCCCCCCAAACTTCCAGAACAATGTGAAAAAGGGGACAGTATGTGCTTAAGATATAGAAAACTTGGAGAAAGTCTGAGTAAAGCCACTCTAGACTAAATAAAACAATTGTCATTTTTAACTCACAGAAAGTGTTGTTACCTGCACTGGGTCCACACCAGACTGTCTCAATCAATAAGCACTCATCAAATGGGGCAAGGCTCATGGGCTCTGCTCTCTTATTGAACTACTATTGATGGATTCTGGGAAAAACAGACACAGTGTTCAATTATATAACCACTGCTGAGCTTCCTATGACACAATGGATAACACCAGATCCATTGTCAAACAGGCTGTCTTGTTTCAATTCAAAAATTCACAAAACAAAGTGATGAGACACGAACAACCTGGATAGAAATTTGGATAGGTGGGGAGAAATCATTTGTTACAGAAATGGTGGCAAAGCGAAAGCAGAGGTAGTAGTGATAAATTCAAAGTGTGTATGTGTTACTGAACTTTATTTTAAAACAATTAAGGGTCTGAAGTCTCTATGAGAAACCTGCCATCTTGGAACATTGCACCAGTATTTCGAAAGGACAATAAAAAACAGCCATAAAACATGGAGAAATCAATCTGATATGAAATTGGAAACTTCATCCCTACTGGGTAGCTTTTATAGTGCTGGAAGTTGCTATGCAAGTCAAAAGAGGACATAAGTGACTATCAGTTATACCCAGCTGTTAATTGTATGTGATACAATAATGGTTGCCTTGGCAAGACATATCCACTGATGTAATAGTGACACAAACATTATTATGGAGGTAACTGTACAGGATAGTTTTTGTTTCAACTTGACATAAGTTAAAGTCACTGGGAAAAGAAGCCTCAATTGAGAAAATGTCTCTATTAATGCATGTAAAACAGTGTGTAGAGAATGCCTTTGATTAATGAAGGATGTGAGAAGAACCACTCTACAGTGCACAGTAACATCCCTGTTGCCTTGGTCATTGACAGCATAAAAAAGCAGTTTGAGGGCTAAGCAAGCCATGTGGAGAAACACAATAAGAAGTGTTTCTCCATAGCATCTGCTCTAGCGCCAGACTCCAGTTTCCTGCCTTGAGTTTCTCTCCTGACTTCTGTCACTGACAGAATGTTACCTGAGAGTATTCTTTCCTTCCCAAGTTGCTTTTTGGTATTGATATTTAAATCACAGTGTGATGGTTTGCATATGCTCAGCCAAAGGAGTGGCACTATCAGAAGGTGTGGCTTTGTTGGAGGAAGTGTGTCACTGTGGGGATGGCCTTGGAAGTCTTCCTCCTAGCTGCCTGAGGATGCCTAGTCTGCTCCTGACTTCTTTCTGATAAAGATGTAGAACTCTCAGCTCCTCCTGCACCATGCCTGCTTGGATGCTGCCATGTTCCCACCTTGATGATAATGGACTGAACCTTTGAACCTATAAGCTAGCCCCAATTAAATGTTGTCATTTATAAGACTTGCCTTGGTCATGGTGTCTATTCAGAGCAGTAAAACAGTAAGACACACAGCTAAAGAAACATTAACTAAGACAGTAATCAATAACTTATGATTAGGTTCAAGTCCTTCTCCGAAGAATGTAAACAATACTTGGCACAATTATGTAGCTAAAACCCTATGACTAAATAGGCCATAGGTCAAAGGAAATATCATACTACTATTATTCTGCTAAGGAAACATTGTATTGAACTGACTCCTAATGTCTTAGCATTATATCCATTGATCAATGCATTCCTTAGCCCTCATCTAAGAAGTTTTTATTTGTAGCAGATGGTGATTAACACAGGGACTCCCAAATGGTAAGATACAAAGACTACAAAATGCTCAGCCTGAAAGAAAATGCATAAAGCACAAAACAGGAAAGTAAATATACATTTCTCACAAAATGGAAAGGTGAAACACATTTCTCAAAAAGACGAGAAGGTAAAAAGTGGGGTAATGAATCAGGGAAAATTTGGAGGTTAAACATGATCAAAGCATGCTGTATATAACTTTTGCAAAGAGTAATAATAAAGAAAACACAACTATGAGTTCATTCATCCTTGGTTATAGGGTAAGAATCTGTTTAACTCCCCCAAATACATAAAATAAAAATTTAAATATGAGAATAATTTTTCGCTAAACATTGAAAAGAAACATGAAAATTTAAATATGTTTTCATTAAACTTTGATGCTAAGTCTTAATAGTTAAATCCATGAAATTGTTCAGCGAGGTCTACTGTAAGCAAAAGACTTCTCACTGTATTTGAATACATAAACAATGTTTAAATGGGCTGAGTTTTGATACCAGCTTCTAAATGGACTGTTTTTAAAATGAGTTTGTTTATCTAAAATCTTGTTTATCTATACTCATCTTTTTTTAATCAAATTTCACAAAGAAGATCATGGAGTAGCACTGATCTACTTGTCAAATATGTAGCGAATTTCATATACACATTCTTGACACAGACTGTAATTACATCAAGATGCATCTAACAATCTAATATTGTAGATAGAGTAAACCATTCATTTTTGTGTATTTGAACAGATATACATAATTAGTTATGAAAATTTTTTAGCATGTTTGAGATATATATGATATCTTTACTCACTTGAATCAGCAGAGGTTATCATAACTACAGAAGGTAAGGAATATGTTCTTTGAGAGAAAAGAAAAGAAAAGAAAAGAAGGAAGGAAGGAAGAAAGAAAGTAAGTTTAGTTAGGGTTACTATTGCTGTGAGGGGACACTATGACCAAAATATCTTATGATAGAAAGCACTTATTTTGGAGTCTTGCTTCTACCTTCAGAAGGTGAGCCAAGAAGCATCATGACGGGCGGCATGGTGTTAGCAGGTTTGCCTTTGAGCAGTAGCTGGGAGTAGTTTACACTCCAATGTTTAGGAAGAAGGAAGAAAAGCCAAAAAGAGGCCACATTTCCCACAAAAATATTAAAAGAACAGTGTAGCTGTCTTTTGTTACTTTGCGGGTTCTTCTCTTGTCCAGTCCTATTCCTCTCTCCTTTCTACCCCTAACGTTAGATTGGAGGGGAAAAGGGATAAAAATGGGGGACAACATAATCATTAGACGTTTTCCTGCTGATTAGGGGCATTGAGTCCCCTAAAGCAAGTTTGATCTTCTGGATATTTAATATCTCCCTTTTTCTCTTTGCACAAGACTACTTAACAAAACTATGACCAATAGCAACCAACCAATAGGCATCAACCTAACCTTTTATGGGGTCCTGGTAAGAGACCAGATCTTGGATTCAGACTTCATCTTAGAGAACCTAACCTAAGGTTGAACCCAAGTTAACCAACAAGCCTGTACCTAGTACCAGTTTCCCATTTACTCCCCAACAAGCCTGCACCTAGCACTAGTTTTCAGGCATCTCTCTAACAAACCTGTCTATAGCGCTTCACTTTTTCTTTTTCTTGTAAGGACAACATTTAATTGGGGCTGGTTTACAGGTTCAGAGGTTCAGGCCATTATCATCAAGGCAGGAGCATGGCAGTGTCCAGACAAGCAATTGGAGGCAGAGCTGGGAGTTCTACATCTTCAGTGGTAGGAGCGCTTATCTAGCAAGAACAAGACCCTGGGATCAGTCCTCAGCTCCAAATAAATAAATTTTTTTTTAAAAAAGATGAGTCTAGGGGGGCCACACCTAAACACAGCATAATGCAAAAACATTTAGTCCAACTTCCAGAGTCCCCATAATTTATAGCAGTCTCAAAAATGTTAAATGTCCAAAGTTCAAGATCTCTTCTGAGATTCATCCAATCACTTTATTACAATCCTCAAAGCAAGACAGGAAACGAGCTGGGCAAACTCCAAACTCAGCATTTAGCATCTCCCTGTCTGATGGGATCCAACTCCTTCGATTTTTTTTTTTTTTGTTTGTTTCTGAATCCTTTAAGCTGTGTTATGAACTTTCTCTGAAAACATTTAGGGCATGCTATAAAGATCTCCTGCTGCTCCTAATGGACTCTTCAGACTATTTTTCTTAGTATTCTTCTTGGTGAAAAGACTACAGTTTTTGTTTTGTTTTGTTTTATTGGATATTTTACGTATTTACATTTCAAATGCTATCTTCTTTTTCAGTTTCCTCTCTGGAAACTCCCTATCCTGTCCTCCCTCCACCAGCTTCTTTGAGGGTGCTTCCCCGCCCACCCACCCCTACCAGGCTCCTCGCCCTGGCATTCCCTTACACTGGGGCATCAAGCCTTCACAGGATCAAGAGCCTCACCTTCCGTTTATAGTCACCAAGCCATCCTATGCTACATATGCGGCTGGAGTCGTGGGATGCTCCATGTGTAATCTTTGGCTGGTGGTTTAGTCCCTCGAAGCTCTGGGAGGTCTAGTTGATTGATAATGTTGTTTTTCCTATGGGTTGCAAACCCCTTCAGCTCCTTCAGTCCTTTCTTTAACTCCTCTATTGGGGACCCCGTGCTCAGTCCAATAGTTGGCTTAGGAGATCTGCCTCTGTATTTGTCAGGCTCTGGCAGAACCTCTTAGAAGATAGCTATATCTGGCTTGTGAGAGCAAAGCACTTCTTGGCATCCACAATAGTGTCTGAGTTTGGTGACTATATAGGATGAATTCCCAGGAGGGGCAGTCAGTCTCTGGCTAGCCTTTCCTTCATTCTCTGCTACACACTTTGTCTCCAGATTTACTCCTGTAAGTATTTTGTTCCCCCTTCTAAGAAGGACTGAGGAATCTGTACTTTGGTCATCCTTCTTGAACTTCATGTGGTCTGTGGAATCTTGGGTAATTTGAGCTTTTGGGCTAATGTCCAATTATCAGTGAGTGCATACCATCTTTGCTTCTTTGTGATTGGGTTACTTCACTCAGGATGATATTTTTTAATTTCATCCGTTTGCCTAAGAATTTCATGATGTCATTGTTTCTGATAGCTGTTTAATTTACACTCCATTGTGTAAATGTACCACATTTTTTGTATACATTCCTCTGTTGAAGGACATCCAGGTTCTTTCCAACTTTTGGCTACTATTAAGGTAGCTATGAACATAGTGGAACATGTGTCTTTCTTATACATTGGAACATCTTCTGGATATAGCTATGTCCTCAGGTAGTACTATGTCCAATGTTCTGAGGAATATCCATACTGATTTCCAGAGTGGTTATACCAGCTTGCAGTTCTACCAACAATGGAGGGGCATCCCTCTTTCTCCACATCCTTGCTAGCATCTGATGTCACCTGATTTTTTGAGCTTAGCCATCCAGATTGATGTGAGGTGGAATCTTAGGGTTGTTCTGATCTGCATTTTCCTGATGACTAAAGATGTTGAACATTTCTTTATGTGCTTTGTGGCCATTCAAGGTTCCTCAGTTGAAAATTCTTGGTTTAGCTCTGTGCCTCATTTATAATAGGTTTATTTGGTTCTCTGGAGTCGAGTCCATTGCATGTATTAGTTATTAGCCCTCAATCAGATATAGGATTGGCAAAGAGATTTTCCCAATCTATTGGTTGCCATTTTGTCCTACTGACAGTGTCCTTTGCCTTACAGAGGTTCTTCTGTGAGGCGCTTCACTTTCTAACAACCACCATTCAGTAGGAAAGCAGAAGTCAAATATATAGTTTGGCTCCCAGCACCAACCAATTATTTTAAGGGGCAACAAAATTCCATATCTCCCCACTCAGATGTGTCCCCCTTCCTTGTTTGCTTACCTCTATAAATGCTTGCTTGAAACTGGGCTCTGGTCTTCACTTTTTTCACTTGCTTCATCAGGGTCAGTGGTGAATCCATGGTGGTAATGGGTGGAGGATGGGGAGGGGAACAACCATAGAGACGGGGAGGGGGAGGGTTTAGGGGGATGTTGGCCCAGAAACCGGGAAAGGGAATAACAATTGAAATGTAAATAAGAAATACCCAAGTTAATAAAGATGAAAAAACAAACAAACAAACAAACAAAAACCAAAAAAAAAAAAAAAAGATGACTCTTGTGTTGTTGTATCGGAGTCGGCTCATTGGAGTCTTTTGGGATTTGTGAACAGGCACGACACTAGCATTTATATACCCTCTGGAAAGTTCCTAGAATTCCCAGTGTTACACAGTGTTTGCCTTTGGCAAAATGATACGCAGGCTACAGCATGAAGCAAATAATAATCAGCTACTCTGCTCCATCTGAAGCAGCCCATACCCACCCCTAGAATTACAACAAAACCTATTCTTATAAATATTTCTGCCTGTTTTAAAGAAATCAAAATTCTAAAATTGTCACAGTCTCTAGGACACGTAGTAATCTCCTCTGTAACTTTTTGAACCAGGTCATCATAATCTACATGGCTCCCAGTACCAATGTCTTCCAAGGCCCTACTAATATGGACCAGTAAGCCCTATATAGCATGTTTGACTGCTTACCTAATCCAAAACCCATAGTCTATTTCTGCCAACAAGTAATGTAGTGAGGTCTGTCACAGTAATACCCTGCTTCGCCATACTAACTTCTGTCTTATTTAGTGTTCCATTGCTGTGAAAAGACACTATGACCAGGGTGATTCTTATAAAAATTTAACTGGGGCTTGGTTACAGCTTCAGAGGTTTAATGTATTGTCAGAATAGTGGGGAGCACAGTAGCACACAGGCAGATGGGGTGTTAGAGAAGTTGAGTGTTCTGTCTCTGAATCTTCAGGCAGCAGGAAGAAAGAGGCACAGGACCTTCATTGAGCATTTAAAATTCCAAACTTCACCCTGAGTGAGACATTCTCTTCAACAAGGCCATACCTACTCCAGCAAGGTCACATTCCTGTCAAGAACTGCCACTCCCTATTGATCAAGAATTCAAATATATGAAATTATGGAGTCATTCCTATTCAAAGCACCACTGCCATCAACAGTCTTCAGAGGTTGTGATCCCTCTTGCAATCTTCTAGGCAATATGCTCCAACTTTGTGAGACTGGCCTGACAATTTTGGAGATATCCAACCTCTCTAGTTGGATTTGAGGCTCTACTCACAGGAGGGAATCAATACATACTTTTGTCAGTCTGATCAAATGTCCACCATGGGAGAGGTCATATATCCTTGGGCAGACCGTAATTCTTTTGGTTAGCTAAACTGTCATGGTCTGAATATTTAAGGGAATCATTCCATTTCAAATAATATGCCTGAAATTTATCAAAATTCATGTATTACTGCAAGACTTATAGAAATTACGCTGAAGTAAACAGTAAATTTTAGGAAGATGAATTTTCTGCCTGGTGAGAAGATTTGGTCAGATTTTCTCAGTCTAAATAATTATGTCTAGGATATTTAAACATTCTCTGTCTCCTGGTCCAAGTGTAAACACAGAGGAACAAACAAAGCAATACTATTAACCCAAAGTGTGATGGTTAAATACATTGATTATCTAGTTAATAACCATCACTGCCACTCTTCATTATATGCCACCTAGTGAAAAATATAATCTCAAAATATTCAATTATTTAAAAGGTAATTTATTTATATGTTTGCTTGTACCACATCATGTATTAAGTACATTTGCTCTCCATTAGTTTTAGTTTGAGTAAAGTTGGAATGAGATAAATTTTTAATATAAATTTATTAGATTGAGATATTAGCTTTTGTTTGCTTGTTCTTGTTTGTTTTTATTTATTTTTTGTTTGAGACAGGGTTTCTCCATGTAGCACTGGCTGTCCTAGAAGTTGCTTTGTAGATCAGACTGGACTCAAATTTAGAGGTCAAGTGTCTCTCCACCCTGGGTCCTGGGATTAAAGGTGTGCATCACCACCATGCTGCAATACAAAGGATTCTTTGTTTCTTTTGTTTTGTTTTTAAGCCAAGGCCTCATTTTCTGGCATCCTGGAGCTCTCTATGCAGACTGGCCTCACACTCAGAGATATACGTGCCTCTGTCACCGAGTGCTGGAGTGAAAGGCATATGCTGATGTTAGTTTTATAACAGTAAAGCACATGATGGTTCTATAGTCACAACAATAGAGGCTCCTAATGAAACTGATTCTTCCTGCTGATATGGGTGGAGTTTCAATGTTTACAAACTTCGTAGTTTTCACTGAAATATAACAAAAGTAAGAGACAGTACCATATAGCAACCCTTTCTGGTTAAAAAAAAGGGGGGGTTAAAACATAGACAGATAGTGTTTTAACTGTGATCTCATTGCCTAGAAATCAGTATTTCCTCCATAATCACTTATAGTTTCTTTCTGGGTCACTCAAAAGTGAAATTATGAAATTTTGTGATGATTTGTGTAATTTATAACAATTAATGAAAAAGTAAGACTATTTCATTGTTACAGATTTGAATAAAATAGGAATGGAATGAATTTACCATGCTATGTTCATTTTCATTCCTGTTTAAACACCTTACAGACACAATGTAAAGGAGAATATTTCACCTTACTATTTCAGTTGTTTCAGCTCACCATGGAGGAAGGAAAATCAACAGAATTTCTTGCCTTATTGAAGCCAGCAAGTAGAGAGATACCCAGAAAGCAGGACCTGGGAGAAGAACTAACCCCCAAAGCTATTCCTTCTTCAACTACTTTTCATATTCTATTACTATTCAATTTCAATAGTGTCATGCAATGATGAACATAGTAGTAAAGGATAGAACAATAAGGAAGGCACAGGCTTCATGAGGCAATCCTCTCTAAGGAGCCCCAACTTTGATCAATGTTGCAATAGGCACCAAACCTTTAATATGTGATCCTTGTGAGGGGATATATCTCACACCAAAATCACAGCATGTCACTAAGACACTGGCCATTTTACATTGCATTTTTCATCCCCTCTATATAGTAGTCAGATGTTTTGAGCTTTGTTAAATCCTAAGAAAATTACCTTCTGACACTACTTTAACCGTGTAGCCTCATCACACCTTTCAAATAGAAAGAGTAATTGATTCATTTAATGTACACCTAATTTATTCGGTTTTATATAAACTCTATTATCAACAATAAAGCAAGAAAAAAATGGTCCATGGGTAAAAGTCCTGAATGTTGGAATTACTATCAGGAGACTCCTATGTCCAATATGTAGAAATAAGTGGAAAAATTAAAAGGAAAAGAATAGAGATTATGTGTTGAAGTAAATTGGGGAAAAGTTTGTTAAATCCTAGAATGAATGTTTTAAAAAATAATTTGGTAACTGCAGCCCTGAAGCAGATGTGAAAACTGTTTCTAAAAAAAATGGAAAACATCTGGCACTACTTATATTAGAAAACAAGGGACATTAACTGAAAGCACTAATTTCACCAAAAATGAATGGCCACAACCCCCACCCCCACCCTGCAAAGTTTGTTTTCCATTAAAATTATTCATCTCAATCCCAATGCACGGTTTTGGGTAAAAACACAAAATTTCCTCCAGAACTTAAAAACTTGGTGAAATAATGTGATATTTTGGAACTAAAAGAATATTTGCAAGTCAGTAACTGGTAAGGGCTTCAGTCCTCATGCATTCATAATTCTTATACTTAAGTGTCTTTCAAATTAGACATTCAATTTCTAAGTAACATGTTAATGTTGTATGTGGATCTAAATAGAACCCTTACTGAAAATATAATTTCCAAAATGCCCAGGGAAATGGTCCTATTTTGGTAACAGTTCAGAATTGATTCATTTAAGAAGACTTTCATTTTTGTAATCAAAGTCCATTTATCACTTACATTTGACTTGAGTAAAGAGCTGTGGACATACAGGTAAATGGCAAATTACACAATCGTTTATTACTTTTTTCACTCCTTTATTATTTAAAATGCTTGTAATAATTTAGGAACCCTCTTTTGAACACCCACATAATTGAGGACTTGTAAGATTAAAGTCTTACACTGGAGACTATTTTAGTCACTCATAAGGTATTTGCACTGATTGCCATGTGTCAGTAAAACGTGTCCAAGTTCTATGTCCAGGAACCTAAGGACACAAGAGGCAGAGAAATTAAGGGTGATTTACAGTGCCACAGGCAGATAGATGGAGCAACATACTTCAATCACTCAGGGAAAAGAAAAACTTTTTTTATATCAAGGACATTTATATAAAAAATTCACACAGAAATGGCATCTTGACAAAACTGGTTATATAACAAGTTACAGAAGACTCATATTTACTACTAACTCATGTTTTCCTGGGTAACTTTTATCATAGCTAATGCATTCTGGATAACCAAAACAGTTCCATACTTTGTAAGCCTTTAATTGGCCCTTATAGTTTGTTCTCCCTTTACAATAGTAGGCAAGACTACTTTATTATTCAGGACTTTAAATACAATAACTTTTTAATTATATAGTGGGTTGTACAGGTGTCTATATTACTGATGAACATTTCCTGTTTAAGAATCGATTATGTCAGGTATTTTGAACAATAGCAGAGAATAGAAAAGTAACTAATATGCAAGGCTTCAAATTTTCTGAATAATACTAAGCATTAAAACTTGTTTAGGGGAAGCTTTCTCACTTTGAGAATGGTTGGGTAAATAAGTACCACACAGAACATTGCAAACGTGCTGTGGGGAAAGGTAGCCCCAAAGGGATATCAGGATCGAGAATAGAAAACATTGTTGAGTAGAAGTATATTCAAGTGCACTGAAAAGCAAGTTAGTCTAGTGCCTTGGGCTTTGCAGTGTGGAAAACAATTGGAGGGATAACATTGAAAAAGTCTAGAACTGTGAAAGGTAGATTGTGTGTAGTGGTTTTATAATCTTCATTGGTAGATGCTGAAGCACTGGGATTTGGGAGTGATCTCATGAAATGCAGTCTGAAAACCTCCTTCTGGCTGCTCCACTTAAAATGCAAACCCAAGGACAGAAATAACACACGAATTTGGAAGACAAAAGCAAACAATGATAAAAGCCAAGGGGAAGCCTACCAAGGGTTGGCTCAAGTTTGCAGGTAAACTTGAGAGGTAGTCAAACTGTGAATTCATTTCAAAAGTGGAGCAAATCCGTGGCTGCTTAAATGAGTTTGGGAGCAAGAAGAAGATTCCAGAGTGAGTCATCACTTTGACCCTATAAACTAAATTACAGAGGACTCCTGAATTAAAATGAGACAGTCTGGATTGAGATACAGTTTTAAAAAAAGTTGTTCTGGGGATATGTTGATTTCGTAATATCTGTTAGACTTGTAAAAACTAAGTATAGCAGTTTGGAGGTCAAGTAATAGTTCTCAACTGATAATACAAATTCCCAAGCCATTAGTTCAGATCTAGCTTTAATTATCATTTCGATGGGTAAGTGAACACATGCAATTACTTAACCTTGGCATCCTAATAACAGCTGAGGTGACCGACTGCCTGAATGAGGGCAGGGAAATGACCTGCAGCTGTGTGCAAAGTCAAAATCCATCAAAGAGGAGCAAATGATCCTACATGCCCTCTGTCATCTATGGGAAAGATAGAATGCTTAGCTCTGTAGAAGCCATTGGTGATTTTACAACACCATATCGAAACTGAAATGTTTCAGTTTCTAAAACAATCTTCATCACAAATGTTAGGAGAATGATTGGCCTAATAAGATATAGTTAGCCGTTTTGAGGATTCTGGAAAAACAAAACAAAAGGACAGATACTATATTGGTTATTTAACTAATCCCGGGATAAAACGCCAAGAAGCAAAGCAAATTTGAGAAGAAAGGGTTTACTTGGGCTTAAGATTCCAGATGGGTAGGAATAAATCTCATCATCATGGTAGGACACCATGGAGGCAGGAGAGCAGGCTGGTTGGAGCATAAAAGAGAGGGCTTGCAACCTCTCACATCGCAGCCGAACAAAGAGCACTCTCAGTATGGTATGAGGCTTTGAAAGGGCAAACCTCACCTCCACGACATACTTCCACCAACAAGATAAAGAAATAAGATCCACCTCTTAAGTTTTCCAAGTTACACAAATGTCCAAGGCTATGAAGAATATCTCATGTAAACCACCACAAATATCCTATGATATGTCACACTGTAAAAGTAGAAAATAGTTTTAGACAAAAATGAATGAAGTTTGGAAGCTTTTGGGAATTTTTAGTAAATAGGAAACAATGAGTGGCATGTGAGAGTAGTAGGTGTCTTTCTAGACAAGTGGCCTTCAGTAGGAAGGAAGGGATACCTCAGAGGCCTGAAAGGAAAGGAGTGTGAGAAGAATCAATGAATATGATTCTGGCAAACAGAAGAGGATGCAGTATATCTGAGAGGAGCTTTGAGCGTGCATTATATCATCGAATTGATGACATTTTCTAAAAATTATCTTCCATTTGCGTAAAATCTTTCAGTTAATTATTAAGAACCTGGCCCATTGAAAATGCCAACCGGGATGATATTTAGTGGCTCAATATGAATCACCAATGGGTAATTTATTTCTCGAGATGCATAAAAGAAAATGCACAAGCAAATACCAACTAGATAACCTTTCCTCACTAGGCACCTATTTTTTTAAGCACCCATGAATTAAATTGTGCCAAAGTAGTGTGATTGGCTTTTCCTCTCACACTATCCAGGTTCCCATGTACAGGCTTATCATAGGGAAGTAGTAAACTCTTACTGAGTTTGTATTTTTGTAAGCTCTACAAAAACAAGTATGTGGCCAATGACCTATTGTAATTATTGGAAATGAGACTGATGTCACACTACTATTATACTAGTGGGAGAAGTAACAAATAAAAGGATGGAAAGGAGAGAAATATGGGTAGGTTTAGTGGATGGCATAAACAAAAGATTGTAACCCCTTCACAGTAATTAATAACACTGTACAGGGACAACTACAAGGCAATCTTCAAAATATAAAAGCCTTGACTTCTATTCTTTGATTCCTATGATGAGTTCTGATAACTACCTTAAGGGGAAAATTTTTCCACTTGGCTTTGAAGTCTAATTTTACACACACACACACACACACACACACACACACACACACACACACACTGACAGGGGGAGAGAGAGAGAGAGAGAGAGAGAGAGAGAGAGAGAGAGAGAGAGAGAGAGAGGGTTGTTTGTGTTTATCTTCATGAATTTATGTACCACTTGCATGCATGTGTTTATGGAGGCCACAAGAGGGTGATATTCCCTGGAACTGGAGTTGGAGGCAGTTGTGGGCCAAGCTGCCTAAGCTGCATCCTGTGATCCAAACCTGAATTCGGTAAGAGCTCTTAACTGCTGAACCATCAATCTAGCATGTTCAGTTATCGTTTTAATTTTTTTGTACATAAAAATACAAATAAAACAATATCAGAGAACTATGTGAAATTTGTGCCATTATGTGACTGCTTTGTTTATGATAAAGAGGATTTTTCTAAATAATGCTAGTGGTAATTGGAGCATACAGTTCATGTAGAATATCAGAATAAAAGAGTTAAAGAAGATTATGTGTATAATATAATATATACTATGATGTATGTATTCTTATGCCTCAAGGATTTTATAACAATTTGGAGGAAAAAAATTCATGAATACATAAAGCAAGTACAGAAACTGTGATTGCCATACCTCATTCAATAAGAAATTTCTGTTTTTGTCTTATTTATTTATTTGTTTATTTATTTATTCATTCATTCATTCCATTAACATCCTGAATCCAACCCCCCCTCTTACCTGTCCTCCCTGTCTCACCCTTATGAATCTTTCCTCCCATTAACTTCCCATCCTTTTCTCAGAGAAGACCCACTTGTTTACCTCCCAGCCCTGGGATATACAGTTCCAGTAGGACTAAGCACATCCTCTCTCACTGAGGCCCAACCAGGAAGTCTAGTTAGGGGAAGATGATCCAATCACAGGCAACAGAGTCTGAGACAACCCCTACTCTAATTGTTAGGGAACCCATATAAAGACCAAGCTACATATCTGCTATACATGTGTATCTGGCCTAGGTCCAGGCCTTGTGTCTTCTTTGGCTGGTGATTCAGTACATTTGAGCCCTATAGGCCAGGTCAATAGACTGTAGGTCTTCTTTTGGTGTCCTTGACCCCTCAGGCTTGCTCAATTCTATCTTCCACTCTTACACAAGACTCTCAGAGCTCAGCTTAACGTTTGGCTGTGGTTCTCTGCATCCAGTTCCATCAACTGCTGAATGAAGCTTCTCAGGAGAGTTATGCTAGATTTCTGTCTCTAAACATAGCAAGGTATCATTAATACTGTCAGGGACCGGCTCTTTCGTATCGAATGGGTCTCACGTTAGGCCAGTCACTGGTGGGCTATTCCCTAAGTCTCTGCTCCATCATTATCCATGCACATTCATAGGCAGGACAAATATTGGGTTGAAGGTTTTATGAGTGGGTTGATGCCACACTTCCACTGCTGAACGTCCTCCCTGGATATAGGAGGTGGCCACTTCAGTCTCCATATCCACTACTGATGGTAATCTCTAAATGGTTACTCATTAACAAAATCCCAGTCTTTCAATTTTAGTGATCCAGATGCCGGGATGAAAGACTGGCAGCTCAGAGAGGCAGAGAAAGCACCCAGTTGACCTTCCTCTTCTGCAGATGGCCCAGAAAGAAAAGTAAGTTCATGATGCCTCAGAAATGATTCCAATCGAATACTCCTCCTTTCTACTTCCCGGTAAGTCAACTGTCCTCCTTACTTCCTCCCATTCTCTTTTTTTTGTTTGTTTGTTTGTTTTGTTTTATTTTGTTTTGTTTTGTTTTTTTGTTTTCCTAGTTCACTCCCTGACAACTGGTTGCTTGCTCTGCCACTTGAACTATGGCTGCCTTTTTAAGTTCTGCTTACAATAAACATAAAACTCTTGGATAATACGTGTGTACTAGGGTTTAACCACATCACAACTAGAAACAGGTTTTTCTAGTAAGTAACAATCTTGGGGTTCACAGTCTGATCAAATATACTGAAACAACAAATCCTGTAAGATTTATTTCAGAAAACCACTAATATACTTTTTAAACTGGAAATAATGATTTTCAAGGGTTTTTAAAATTTTTGTAAATGATTATTTTAAACCTATCAATTTTTGTGAACATTTGAATGTTAGAGAAAGTGCATATATTTTAACTCTATATAAAGCTAATCAATTTTATTTGTTTATAATATATCTAATAGCAATAAACAAATCTTGATTTCACAAAGAAGTAACAGAAACTATAGGTGAAGGAAAATATTTGGTGAGAAATTATCTCTGTCTGGCAGCAGAACATCCTCACATGCTATCACCACACCCTGTGAACTATACCTGGTCTCCTGGTGAGGAGCAAGATTTCCATAGTGTTTTCCCAGCAGTGCCTTTTCTTAGTCCATCTCCATTCTCTTTTCGTGCTCACCAATGTGGAAAAACTCCCAATGAAGGATCTCACAGCCACTACGCTTGCCTAGGATCCAGAAAGGACAGCAACAGACACGGAATGGAACACCCACTCAACAACAACAAGACTATGTTTTGACACCAAAAAATACCTCAAACATCATTAAGTCTAGATGCTTAGATCCCAGTGCAAAACACAAACACAAACGGTGGACAATACGCTCCCTTCCACCAGAGGCTTGTAATACTATTTCAGTAGGACCTGAATAAAGCAATTTAGCACAAGGCAAGGACTTGAAGGTAGCAATTATTACTATGTCCAAGAGCCCTAAAGAGGATATAAATAAATCCTTTATAAAGCTCATGAAAATACAAACAGTTGAATAAAATAAAGAAAACAAGTCAAGTCTGAGAGTGAATTTAACAAAGAAATAAAATGGCAAAAAATAAATAATAAATAAAAATAGAAATAAGAAATTAACAAGTTAAAGATATTGTGTGTGTGTGTGTGTGTGTGTGTGTGTGTGTGTGTGTGTGTGTGTGTGTGTGTCGGAGGCAGGGGGACTGTAAGGAGTTGTGGATATGGGAGAGATGCTCTCAGGTGTTAGAAACAAGGTAGAAAAATAGAAACCTCAGTCAAACAAAGATGTTAAATCTAAAAATAATGCAGGCACAAACTCCATAAAGTCTGGGACACTGTGCAAAAGACCAATCCTACAAAGAATAGACTGGAGGAAAGATAAGAAAGACAGGTCAAAGGAACAAATAATACTTTTAAACTAGGTACAAGAGAAAAGTTCCCCAATCTAAAGAAAGATTTTTATTTTTTGTCTATCAAAGTACAACAAGAAGAAGCAAAAATGTACAAAATAGACTGGACCAGAAAGTCGACTCCTCAAAGTACATAAGATATACTAGTGCACAGTGGCACAATGTTATAGAAATAGCCTATAAAATTCGATTTTTAAAATTGAATTAAGGTCTTCTTTGGGAGATCAAACTCATTCCTGACACTGCCAATGTGGCCAAGAACCAGAGATTAAATAAGTTGTAGGCCTTAGGGTAAAATCTACTACTATCATTTTATAAAGTAAAATTATTAGTACATCACTTAACACTCATCAGTAAAACTTCTTGCAGGGGAGGCTAACAAAAAGCCACAGCTGGACACCATGAAGTTGAATACTTTGTATCACTAATAAAATGTCTTTATCACCCTACCTCCAACTTCAAGGTTTTATGCAAAAAAAAAAGCAATTTAAAATGTTGTAAGAGCCATAAGTCATGGATGACTCCATGGAGAAAGCATGTAGGATATACAACAGGTCTTATAACACATATGAAATCGTACAGGCTATACAGCATGCTCAGGACCTGAACAGGTACAAATCAGACAAACCTACAGTGAGCAGCAGAAGCAGGCACAAGATTTTACTAGTAAAGAAGAAGCTACTTGCAAGTCATAGTAGTTCAGAAAGTAAAAATTGTTTTTCCCACCATGGGAGTGGAACTTAGTATATATACTACATTTCAGGGCAGGTTTCATGCCCAGAAATAGTTGGGCATTGCAAAATGGACAGCATGATTTGGTCTTCTCGCTGTTGTTCTTGGTTTGTTCGTTTTGTTTTAGTGGTTTGTTGTTTTTTTTTTTTTGACATATTGTAAGTTTAATTTGTTTTGTTTGTTTATGTTTTTGAGGGAGAAAAAGAAATTAGATTGATAGGGTTGTGTTGTAAACAAGATTTGAGAGCAGCTGGGGAGAAGATAGAATATGATCAACATAAAATGTATGAAAGTATTTTAAAGTAGTGATTTTAAAAAGAAAATGCAATTGTAATCTAAGTGTACATCAGTACAAAAGAGAAGCTTCATGGCAAAGACCTACTACCCAATAGGAAAAGATCCTTTGTGTTCTGGGGAGGATGACATTGTAAGTATCGATAAGTAGAAACATCAAAGGCAATGGTTCATGTTAAGGAAATATTGACATCTGAGGTATGTCTATCTATCAATGAGAATATCATAAATTAAAGACGAATTTCAGTTGTCTATAAGGCAGATGGTGAAGATTCAGGCAAGCTTATACTTTTTATAGTCCTATTAACTGTCCCTTACTTGAGACTTTGGGATATGGCCCTTGGAAGCCACAGGGACCCAGTATATTTTGGGTATGATCTCTGTGAAAACATCTTTTCTGGGACTCATAAAAGTCAAATATCCCCTTTTATACCTGAATTAATACAGATAGTCATTTAATATTAAAGAGGAGTGTCTTTGGCTGAAATTAATCTTTGCTGATTAATTTCCAGTAGGAATAATTCCCCTACAGTGAGATAACCTTGATGCTAAGATTTCTTATGAAAAAAAATTAAAACTTTGCTTGACTCAAGTGACTATGGCTGAGTAGGCATTGTTCATTCTTTCTGCCCTCTGAGGAGAAGTTGGTGTAGAAATTAGCAATTCTTGATTCGAAATTCTGACACACAAAATATTACAAATTTCTCAAAGATGACTTAATTATTTCTTTCTAGAAAATACCCTGGTAGAAGAAATCTCTAGCATAGATTATTTAAATGTCAGAATTATTATGGAAGAACATTATTAAATAGAATTCAAACTAAAAATCTGAGAAATTTCAAGTAGTAAAAAGTGTATTAAAATTGTAAAAAGTATTTTTATATTTATTATTCATTTACTTTATATCCAGATCGCAGCTTCCCCTCCCTCATATCCATCCAGCCCCCCTTCTTACCTCCTGCACATCCACTTCTCCCTCTCCTCTGAGAAGGTGAGGCTTCCCAGAGATATCAATTTGCCTTGGCATATCAAGTTGTAGTAAGACTAGGCACATCTTCTGTTGAGGCTCGACAAGGCAGCCCAGTTAGAGGAAAGGGATGTAGAGACAGAAAATGGAGTCAGAGACATCTACTACTCCCATTTCAGAGTATCACATGAAGACAGCCACACACTTGTTACATATGTCCAGAAAGCCTAGGTGAGTCCAAATATGCTCTCTTGTTGGCAGTTCAGATTCTATAGTCCCAGTTTAGTTGATTCTGTATGTTTTCTTGTGTTGCCCTTGTCCCCTCTGGCTCCTTCAATCCTTCCTCCCTCTCTTCCACTGAATTTCCCAAGCTGTGGGTGTTTGCATCAGTTTGCATCAGTTGCTGGGTGAAGCCTCTCTGATGAAAGTTATTCTAGGCTCCTGTCCACAAGTATTGTTGCAGTAAAGAATAAACAAGAGCATAATAACAGTTCCTGCTAGCATACTGGCAGTTGTGCTCTCTAGTTCTGGCTCCAGCAGGCTATTGGAACTAGCGCTAATTTTTCTAAGGGGCTCCATGCTGCCCCCAAGTACTCTCTGGCCCAGGCAATCTCTCTACCCATCTGGTTCTGAGGGCGGGTTGTTACCATGCCATACATACATATCCCGTTTCTATATGAATGAATGATGGGGGGTTACAACCTAACAAGGCATTGTAAGACAACGAACTTCCAAGAATATCACTGAACTCTGATTTGTTGGGCATCTATGGTCAAGCATGGAGCCTGCCTTTTAAGAGTATATACTAAGTAAGTGTCAATTGAAGAGAAAAACAATTCATTTGTAAGTGGCTAACAGTTGGAGATAACTTCTGCATTAGTGATGGAGTCACTTATCCACTTTGATTTCCAGATCTAGGACCTCATTCATACCTACACAGGCCCTGTAAGTACTGCTACTCTTTCTATGAGTGCAAATATGCATAGGTCTTGCCATGCTTAAAGGGCATTATTTCCTTAGTGTTCTTCCTCCCTTCTAACCCTTACAATTTTTAGGCTTCCTTTTCTGTAGGATTTGCTGAACTCTGAGGGCATGGAATTTAGAATCATCTTTTTAAAGATTTGCATTGCACAAACTAGTATGATATGCCCTAGATAATTTAAAATGAATTTGATAATATAAATATGTTCAATACTTTAAACCAAAGCCATTCATTACTACTGCATAGTGAGCTGAAGTTTGGTGGTCAAATACTCAAGTGTTTAGTGATACATAATGGTTAAGTAGTTTTACAACACAGACAAATAAATTGTTTGGTAGTAAAATTATTATATAGAACAGGGTTCTAGGTTTTTAAAGAAAATACTCGATAAATAAAATTGTGTCATAGTATTTTGTTGGACTACAAAGAATGTGTAAGTCTTCTGGGGATATTTAAACAAATAATTACTCATTCCTTAGAGGACCAAAGCACAGACTAATTTGGTGAACCAATGTGTTTATTGATCTTATAATACTCTGGCAAGAGTAAATTATGGGAATATTGAGATCCCGAAGCATCACACTACCAGAAAGTATTGCCCCCTTCAGCATAGATAATGACTTTTCTATTGTTGCACTGATAGAATTGCCATTCAGTGTCTTATATTCTGTAAGCTCCATCACCTCGGGAGATCACAAATACACATGAAACTTGAAGAATTACATTTACTTGGAAGGAAGGTGAAAGACAGAGTGACTAAGTTCTCATGTGAAGGCCTGATGACCCTCTCCAACCAGCTTTCTATGAGAAAAACTCTACAGGCTAGAATTTGGTTCTTGGGAATGTCATCAGTTAGTCACAGCTGCTCTGATGGAGATGGTGATGAACAAGAGTATCTATTGATGGCAAAGGGTAGATAAAATTGGAATTAAAAAAAAAGATAAATATTAAGACTTATTTTTCCAGTGATAGATATCTTAAGTCTTAAAAATCTCATGTTTACCCAAGAGCAAAAAGGAGACTTGATATGTTTTATAAAACACAGTATGATACAGCAGGAGGGAGTGCTTTAGTAGGCCTGTGATGAGGCGCCCACTCCCCATGTATCAGTCATATATCAGGTCAAGTATAAAAGGAGTTTATGTGGGACAGGGGAAGGGAATCTAGGGAACAGAGTAGGGAAGAAGGTCTGGGGAAGAGAGTAAGGAAAAAGATGAAGGAGGTGGGGAGGGAGAAAGGGAGAGGAGAAAGAAGAGGGAGGGGGAGAGAAGCCTGAATAGACATTGTATTTGTTAGCCAAGCTAGTACCTAGCTGTTGCTAGGTAACTGTTGGGTAGTGCCTAGAGGCAACGCTAACAAGAATAGTCAAGGTTTTTTTTGAAAAATGTGATAAAAAGAATTGAAACTGATGTTTCCCAGTAAAGGCAGAGACTCCTCAAAATGGATCATTTTTTATTGACAGTTCTATACACCTCTTGTATGCCTCTTTCAACATAAAGGAAGCATGATCTGGCAGAGAGGAGTATGTGCTATAATTTTTGTTCTTTTTTATTTTTTAATTAGAGATGTTACCATGCAAAAACATGGAATTATGAAAGATTCGTATCCCAGCTCTGGAGCATTTACTTACATTACCTGTGAAACAGAGGGAATCTTAGAAAATGCACAATGTTAAATTGTTTATTTTTAGGAGTTCCCAGACACGTGCCCCAAAAGATAAGATTGAAATCTGTGATTTTAGTCCTAACTCATGACATAAGGAAGTCCTAAGTGTGCATTACCCAAGACATGCTTACAGGCTCCCATGTACTTTGAACAAGCTTCATACTCATTTCTGTGATTTTAAATGCTCATATGCAACAAAATAATGATAGGCATTTGTCTGTGACCCAATGACAATCGCACAGGTACCTGAAAGAAAATTTCTATGGACATTCCTCAAGGGCCTCAAGAAATTCAGAGACAGGCCTAGGTCCAATTTCCTTTCTGTTTAAATTCTTTACTGTAAAATTAAAACACATACAAAAGGGCTGTCAATGTGTATCTTCAGAAATGATTTAAAGAACAATAATGCATTTATATGAACTATACATTTAATATTTAGGATAAACATACACTGTAGCAGAAAAAGGTGTAATTCCCAGTTCCACTGATTTTTTAAGGCATCATCATGGTTATTAAATGGAAATTGGAACATTATAATATTCAATTTAATGCCCATCTATTGTGCAAACCTTTACTCTCACTCAAGAGAAACTTCATTGGCTTTGTCTTGTCTTTTAATGATAAGAAAAGTAACATATACAGCCACCCAATTAGACAAGATGGATGAAGCAAAGAAGTGCAGACCCACAGGAGCCGGATGTAGATCGCTCCTGAGAGACACAGCCAGAATACAGCAAATACAGAGGCGAATGCCAGCAGCAAACCACTGAACTGAGAATAGGACCCCCGTTGAAGGAATCAGAGAAAGAACTGGAAGAGCTTGAAGGGGCTCGAGACCCCATATGTACAACAATGCTAAGCAACCAGAGCTTCCAGGGACTAAGCCACTACCTAAAGACTATACATGGACTGACCCTGGACTCTGACCTCATAGGTAGCAATGAATATCCTAGTAAGAGCACCAGTGGAAGGAGAAGCCCTGGGTCCTGCTAAGACTGAACCCCCAGTGAACTGGACTGGTGGGGGGAGGGCGGCAATGGGGGGAGGGTTGGGAGGGGAACACCCATAAGGAAGGGGAGGGGGGAGGGGGATGTTTGCCCGGATACCGGGAAAGGGAATAACACTCGAAATGTATATAAGAAATACTCAAGTTAATAAAAAAAAAAGAAAAGTAACATTTTTCATGTTCATAATAATGGGTGAAATCATACCAGCATGGTGTTCTTTTATTTATAGTAAAATAATAGGCTTTAAAAGTGAGACTAGGAATAAAACAGATTCACCATGTGAGTTTGCCTAAGTAAATTTTAGGGTTAGAGAACCGTGAACCATAATATGATTTCTATTTACCAAGTTATATTTTAATTTCAAAATACGAAATATGCTGCGCTGACAAGACAAATATTTTTCTTCACTAAATCAGTTTCTACATGAGCATATTTTAAATTTCTTTCAATAATATTCTGACATGTGAAATTAAAGATATTTTAGCTTTATGTGAAATAATCTGAATGAATGGTGAGTTATCAAATATTCAAAAATATTTAAACATCACTGGATAGTAGTGAGATGTGGCTTTCTCAGTTAGGGGCTTTTGCCAGCTGTTATGCAGTTGCTTGAACTATGAAGAAATATTGGAGAACACCCTACAACCAACATATTTACAATAATTCTATGATATGTCACCTAAAATAATCCATGTTATTAAGACAGAGATATTGTTGGGGATATTAGATCTCACTAAATACTGCCTTAGGAACAACTACATATATTAATTTTGTGATTATTTATATATTTTTCACCATAAACTAATACCTTCAATATTTTAAGGCTGTTGGTGTTAGAGCATCAGCATTCTTTCTAGGCTCTGCCCAACAGTTAACTTAGGAATATTCAGGTAGGACTGGCTTGTTATAAAAAGGCCTGTTTTGCCTCTTGTCACTCTAACTGTTTTCTGTCCCTGAACCTTTTCTCTCTCTGACCCCTTTCTCCCTCTCTCCCTTATCCCTTCCCCTCTTCTCTCCATGTGTTCCAGGCAGAGTTTTCTTTTCTTTCTCTCAATTCCCTGAGTCCTTCTTTCTCTATTCCTGCTTTTCTTCTGCTTCTACTCTCTTCTCAATCCCCTTCCCACCCCAAACAAACTCTATTCTATATCAGAACCACCATATGGGACAGGGTTGCCTGGCCCTCTGAGAGATCGCCCTTCCATTGACACCACACCATACTCCATGAAACCTATCATTGGCTTTACAGAACATCGTTTGGTGCTGTAATTCAAATTTACAAACTCTCAGATTCACATTTCCAGTGACTCGGAATGACAAACTTGCAGGTTCACATTTCCAGACACGTCAAGGTCTGACTTCAGCCATCAGCTTGCTAGACAACATCTCCCTCCAAACACTGGGGAATTAATAAGCAACACCCTACTAGTCAGCCTAAACAGGCTGTGGTTCCAAGGGAGGACTATTGAGCTTGCAGCCCCTCTCTGGTGTCCTTGGGAACATATCATAGTTATGACTGACCCTGCTGACTGACTCCTCATCTTAGAACCTCTTACTTTGGTGACATCTCTTTCTCTCCTCCAGACAGTATTTTTCTCTAGCACCTGGGGAATCCTAGGCTTCTCCTCACATGCAAATAATGCCCTGTCTGCCAGACAAAATGTGTCTAGTTTTTTTATATGTTTGTCTCTCTATTTATATGTTTGTCTCTCTCTATTGATAAGCTTCTATAGATAACTACAATCTGCCAATCAATAGCCTAAGTTCCCACTTGCTGCCTATTCCAGAGGGTGGGATTCCTCTCCTGTTCCCTAGTTTTGGGAGTCCTCTTACTTCAACTGCCAATACCTAAGAGTTTCAAACGTACACCTAAGAAAATGTTTTTTTTTCCAAACTTACTTAACTTTATTTTCTACCTCTAATCTCTCTCTCTCTCTCTCTCTCTCTCTCTCTCTCTCTCTTCTCTTCTCTTCTCTTCTCTTCCTCTCCCTCCCTGCTCCTCTCTCTCTCTCTCTCTCTCTCTCTCTCTCTCTCTCTCTCTCTCTCTCTCTCTGTGTGTGTGTGTGTGTGTGTGTGTGTGTTAGCATCTTTCCAAGACCAGGCATTACTCAAACTCTCCATCCAGGACAGCTCCAGAGAAACAACCCACAGATGCTCCAGCCTACTTTTAAGACACAGCTGCTTCTACTGGACCTGCACCTTCTTCCTATACATAGATGGCTCCACAGACCCTGGGCAACAAGGAAGACTTGACAATCATCCTCAATTCTGTTTCTTTAGGTTTGCCAGAGACATGTACCCCTAAAGTCAGCAGGAAGCAACTAAGTTTTATGACCACCCTATTTCTAGCAGACCACTGGGGAAAGGCTCTCATCTTGAATTCCTGAGCACTTCTCATCTTACTTGCATCTCAACCATGAAACAAAGGATTTGCTTTCCTCCAAACTGCTTCCTTTGATGTGCTTCTTGACTCACCAATAAAAGAAGTGCAGTTGGTACTAGACTGAAAATTCCCAAGCTGGAAGTTAAAATAAACCTTCCTGCTTTATTAATGTATTATCTCTGGCATTTGCAATGGCAATAGAAAAATTACTGGCATGAGCTAATGTAACAAAATATCTATCATAGAATGTTTATTTCTCCATTTTAGACACTGAAATATCCCAGAACACTATGTTTACTAATCTGACATCTACTGGTGGTTTCTTCTATCCCGAGACCTCATGAAAGAGAAAGAAAGCTGTAGTCACACGTCTGAAAAGTATACTTACAAATCCTTTTCAGTCTAGGCTGCACCCTCCTGATGTAATTAGCTACCTACACCCCACCTACAAGTACTATCACATTGCAGAGTAGGGGATTCAATATATCACAGATGAGAAGACATACTTACTTTCTAAAGTAAACATACAAAATCTATTACCATTATCTTGTCAGCCACATAGCATAAAAATAACTCCATTACGCTTTTTGATATGAAAGTCTTAGAGTAATATAAAGGATTAATATAATACTACAGTTTTCTGATTATTATGCTAATAATCAGATAGGATGATGGATTACCAAAGGAAATTATGTGGAACTTCCCAGGAAGGGTTTTGTGTAGTAGAGCAAAGCCCATCGTTTAGTGGTATGTCTTTGAATTCATGTCAAACATGATTTTACTTTGTTTGCTTTGAATTATACATGATTATAGATAAATAGATGACATATAGATTGACATATATTGATTGATAGATCTATATATCAGAGCACAGCTATGGTTTTCCATTAAGCAATTTGTTTTATTATATTAATAACAGTCTTTTATATATTTTCAAAATGAGCCATATGGATTAAAGTACTAAGGATAAGCTATCACAGAATAATAAAAACCACTACCAAATAATAACTGAAAATAGTAAGAGCCAAACAAACGGCTTCATGTCTGCATGTGTGTGTGCTGATGGTGGTGGGGGTAGAGGTGGTTGTGGTTGTGATGTTAGGGTTATACATTTAAGCTGCACCATTTTGAACTTCTACTTTTATCTAAAATATTTCTAAATACATTTAAATATTAGTGAAAAAGCCCTACAATAAAAAATATTCAAAAATACCTATTTTATTATCTTTGCTTCATGTTAGAAGATAGTTTTCCTTCCATTAATTAAGAAAAGGATTGTTTGGTAGAGTCAATAGGCTGCAAGGAAGGTGCCATTAAAATGAAAATCATGATTGTCAAAATGAAAACCACCGCGGGGATAATAAGAGTGGAACTGACACCATAGAAAATCCAATTAGAAATTCACAGACACGCTTGAAAAATACCTTCAAAACAGAAGAGAATACAGTGGGAAATTGCAATTGCAGAGAAAATAAAAATGTTATGAGGAACAGACCTCTGAGACACAGCCTACACAATACAGATGTTTGCCAAACAGTGACTATATCTGCTTAATAAGGAAGTAATCAAAAGGACAAAGAAATGAAGTTTTAATCAGGTCAATCATTTTTATAACATAATATTCTTATCAATTTCATAAATGTATATAATTATATTCACACCTACTCCTCTCTGTAACTCCCTAACCTACTTCCTATACCCTTACTGCATTCCCAAATTTATATTCTATATTGAAATAATTTTTTAAATGTTTCAGTATTTCACTGAATCTAATTTATGTTGCCCATCTTTACTTGTGAGTTTAGTGCCATCAGTGACTGTATGATCAATATATGAGAAACCACAGCTTTACAAGTCTCTTATTCCCTGAAAAGCCATCAATTTTCAATGACACCTGTGTTAGGGATGGAGCTTTTTAAGTTCCTCTTCCTTTATGATAGAATGCTGATCACTACAAAAAGAACCTTGTTAATGATTCTAAGAGTTTCATTATCTATGGTACAGAAACACGAATTTAGAATACAGATTAATAGTATGTCATTTGGAAGGATGAGTTATTCTCATAGTATTCTTTTTCATGGGAGCATAATCTTGTTCCCCTGGGCAAACCTTGTCATGATAGTCATTATTATAGTTTACAGGGTTCATAATTGGATAAGATGTTTCCCCTAGCAGCCTACATGGCACTGTCAGGTATTATGGAAGTTAGCCCGAAGAAAGAAAGACTCTTGCTCAGAATTAGCTTATTTGTCCACATCCTATGCCAAAGTGCAAAAGTTTTGCCACCAAGTTGGCAACCAAGAGCAATGTTAATGTACTATACTATTTTAGGGGTCACCACATAATACATGAGCAATAAATTCAGAAAAGTAGTCCCATAAATGGCTCTGGATTTCTATTTGACAACCTACAGCTCATTAGGAGGGACATTATACCCTATATTGTGTAGTAGATATCGGTATGGATCTAGACAGAGAGTTCTCACAACTAGACACAAATGGCTATGAAATTTGAAAGGTGGGAAGGTAGAATAGTATATTGCATGTGCAAAGAAATCTGGGAATTCCTCAAAAGCCTGAATATTGATCCACTACAAAATCAAGCTATACCACTCTTGGGCGTGCATACAAAGAACTTTACAATAGAGGTACTTACTGATCCATATTCACTATTGATCTATTGGTAATATAAAAAATTAAATATGCCTAGATGCTCATTAATAGAACATGAATATATAATTTACTTAAAGAATAGAAAATTATTTAGCTGTTAAGTAAAATTAAATTGCCTTCTGCCTCACACCTTCTGCCCAGGAAGATCATCAGGTTGTCTTCTCTCTGAAGACTCCACAGTCTGAAGGCCTCCCATGGGAATCTACTGCAGCCAGGGCCACAGGTCTCCCAGGAGACCCAGAGCAACCCAAGGAAACAGGGGGCAGAATCCAGAGAATAACATCTAGGCCAGTTAACATCAGGGATAAACAGATGGTGAGAGGTAAGCCCAAACCATAAGCAACATAGACCAATATACATTGGCATCATCAGAATCCAGGTTTTTTCACTATAGCAAGCAATGGATAGCCCAATATATTTGAAAACCATGATGCTGATCTAAAATCTTAGTTTATAAAGATAATAGAATTTTAAGGAGGATATAAATAATCACTGAAAGAGATATAGGAAAGTACAGGTAAACAGTTGGAAGCCTTTAAAGAGGAAACAAATAAATCCCTTAAAGAAATACAGGAAAACACAATCAAAAATAGAAGGAGTTGAAAAAAATAGTTCAAGACCCAAAAATGGAAGTAGAAACAATAAAGAAAACACAAATGGAGGCAACTCTGGAAATGGACAACCTAAAAATGAGTTCAGGAGCTACAGATGCAAGCATCAGTCACAGAATAACAAGAGATTTAAGAGAGAATGTCAGGCATAGAAGACACCTTTCAAGATACTGAAACAACTGTCAAAGAAGATAAGTAACATAAACAACCTAACTCAAAACATCCAGGAAATCTAGGGCACAATGAAAAGACTAAACATAAGAATAATAGTAATAGAAGAGAGTGAACATTCCTACCTCTAAAGGCCAGAAAATGTCTTCAACAAAACCATAGAAGAAAACTTCCCCAAGCAAAGAAAGGGATTGTCGTAAATGTACAAGAAGCCTACAGAACTCCAAATAGGGTCGGCCAGAAAAGAAAATCCTCTTGTCACATGATAATCAAAACTCTAAATGCACAAAACAAAAAAAAAAGAATATTAAAAGCTGCAGGGGAAAATGCCCAAATACATATAAAGGCAAACCTAAGCGAATTACATGAGACTTCTCAACAGAGACCCTAAAAGCCAGAAAAGCCTAGTCAGAAGTCATACAGACAATAAGAGAACAAAAATGCCCGCCCAGGCCTGCAAAACTCTCAATCACTATAGGTGGAAAAACCAAAATATTCTATAACAAAATGAAATTTAAACAATATCTATCAATCTAGCCCTATGGAGAAATCTAGAAGGAAAACTCCAACCCAAGCAAGGTACCTACACAAAAGCGGAGGTTGTGGGGGGAAAACACAGGAAATTAATCATCTCACAACAAAACCAAAAAGAGAGAATCACATATACTAACATCGCCTACAACAACAAATGTAACAGAAACTAACAATCATTTGTCTTTACTATCTCTCAATATGAATAGATACAATTCCCCAATAAATTGATACAAGCTAACAGACTAGATACAAAAGAAATATCCAGCACTTTGCTGCATCCTAGAAACGCATCTTAATGACAAAAACAGATACTACCTCAGAGTAAAAGGATGGAAAACAGTCTTCCAAGCAGATGATCCCAAGAAACAAGTGGAAGTTATCATTCTAATATCCAGCAAAATAGTCTTTCAACCAAACGTCATCAAGCAAGATGAGGAAGGACATTTCATATTCATCACTGGAAAAATCCACCAAGAGAAAGTTACAAATATGTACATATTTACCCCAAGTGCAAGGGAACCCACATTAGTAAAAGAAACTTTACTAAAGTTCAAAATACACATTGAGTCCCACACAGTAACAGTGGGAGACTTCAACACCCCATTCTCACCAATAAACAAGTCATTGAAACAGAAAATAAACAAAAACATTGTGAAACTAATAAAAGTTATGAACCAAACGAATTTAACAGGTATATACAGAACATTTCACCCTAAAACAAAAGAATATACACTCTTTTCAGCACCTCATCATACCTTCTTCAAAATTGCGTATATAATTGATCACAAAACAAGCATTGGCAAATATAAAAAGACTGAAATAATCCCATACATCTTGTCAGATCCCCGTGGACTAAGGCTAGATTTCAATAAGATCAAAAACAACAGACAGCCCACATACCCATGGAAACTTAACAACTCTTTACTCAATGAACATTTGGTCAGGGAAGTAATAAAGAAATTATAGACTTCCTGAAATTCAGCGGAAATGATAACAACGCAAACCCAAACACATGGACTTATGAGACACAGTGAATACAGTGCTGAGAGGAAAACTCAGCACGAAAGTGCTTTGGTAAAAAAAGTTGGAGAGATCTTACACTAACAAGTTAACAGCACACCTGAAAGCCCTAGTACAAAAAGAGGAGTAGATGGCAGGAAATAATTATCTTGAAATCAATCAAGTAGAAAGAAAAGAGAACTATACAAAAAAATCAATAAAATTAGGTTCTTTGAGAGAATCAATGAGATAGTAAACCCCTAGCCAAGCTCATTAAAGGGCAGAGAGAATATGTACAAATTAACACATTCAGAAATGAAAAGGCAGACATAACAACAGTAACCAAGGAAATTAAAAAAAAATCAGGTCCTACTATAAACCCTATACTCAACAAAACTGGAAAACATAGGTGAAATAGGTGACTTTCTAGACAGACACCATATATTAAAGTTAAATCAAGAGCAGGTATACTATCTAAACAGGAACATATCCTCTAAGGAAATAAAGAAGTCATTAAAAAACCTCTCAACCAAAAAGAAAAAAAAGCCCAGGGCCAGATGGCTTTAGTGAAGAATTTTACCAGACCTTCAAAGAAACCTAATACCAATAATCTTCAAACTATTACATATTATAGAAACAGAAGGAAGTCTACTTAATTCAATCTATGAACTCACTATTACTCTGATACCTATACCACACAAAGACCCAACAAAGAAAGAGAACTTCAGAACAATTTCTTTCATTAATATCAATGCAAAAATAATTAATAAAATTATAGCAAAGCAAATCCAAGAACACATCAAACCATCATTTACTACAATCAAGTACGCAATCAAGTAGGCTTCATCCCAGAGATGCAAGGTTGGTTCAATATATGAAAATCCACTAAAGTAGCCCTCAGTGTAAACAAACTCAGAGGAAAAAAATCACATGTTCATCTCACTAGATGCTGAAAAATTCTTTGACAAAATACTTATTTTACTTATACATATGTTCATATATATTCATATGTATATGGATATATGCAGTTTATATATGTAGATTGATAGAAAATAATTCTTAAATATCCAAAGAAAACAGAAGACATACTAAGAAGGAAGAATTTATTCTTTCTTTCTGTGTTATCAATATAGAAAATTATTTTAAAATATTTAAAATATTTTAGTAAAAATATCATGTTTTAAGACACTCAGATAAAATTTTGAGAAATGCATCTTTTATTATAATACTGACCAAATAAATATTGTTTTCAAAACAGATAGTTTGAAACTAATAGTTCAAACAATAGTGTGAATCAAATTTATTTACTTAAAGAAGATAATTAATCACAGTGTGTGACCAGGAAAAGTAAGTATATTGAGAAGGCTCATGAAAAGCTAAAGGTGAATGCTGATATACTGCATAATATATTACAGGATTCATTAATTTTAAAAAGTAAACACCAGAAGGAGTTGTCAATAGAATAAAATATTTGTATTTTAAAGGATAATTTTATAAACTCATTTATATTAAATATTTAAATATTATAAATAAATAAATTTATATTTATAAATCGCTTACATATTTTATGTATACATATTTTATGTATAATATACTCTTAATTTTAAAATATTTAAAATATATTTTGTAAATTTATAAAATATTTATACATTTATAAATATAAAATATCTATATTATAAAGGATAATACATGTATTAAAATTTATAGCTTACACCACAAAATTCTGAACAACAGAACTATTTTTATGTTTATATAAGAAGCAGCTCATAATTTTCTGCAACTCCAGACCCAATGAATGCAATGTATTCTTCCATCCTCCTCTGGTAACTGGGGAACAAGACACACATCCAAGCAAAATATCCAAATATATAAAAATATGAAATTTTATTCAGTTATTCATTTAAATATTTACATATAATACATTTTGCATTTTGATCACATTTTTTCCTCTCTGACTCTTCCCAAATCATTCCTACCTCACTACCTACCCAACTTTAATTACTCCTCTTCAATATCAAAAACAACCAATTGAAACAACAAAATTTGTTGAAAATGCTACCTTTTTTCCATTGGTTGTTTTTAGCAATTTTGTCAAAGATCAAGTGACCATAGGTCTGTGGGTACATTCCTGGGTCTTCAGTTATATTCCCTTGATCTACCAGCCTGTCTATGTACAAATACCATGAAGGTTTTTTTAATCACAATTGCTCTATAAGACAGCTGAAGATCAGGAATAGTGATATCTCCAGAAGTTCTTTCATTGTTAAGAATAGTTTTTGCCATCTTGGGTTTTTTTTTGTTATTCAAAATAATTTTGCAAATTACTCTGTCTAACTCTTTGAAGAATTGAGTTGGAATTCTAATGGGGATTGCATGAAATCTGTAGATTGCTTTTGGCAAAATGGCCACTTTTATTATTTTGATCTTGCCAATCCATCAGCATGGGAGGTCTTTCCATCTTCTGAGATCTTGAATTTCATTCTTCAGAGACTCGAAGTTTTTATCATATAGATCTTTCCCTTGCTTGGTTAGAGCCACACCAAGATATTTTGTGTATTTGTGACTATTGTAAAGGGTATAATTTGCCCAATTTCTTTCTCATCTTCTTTGTTCTTTGAGTAGAAGAGGGTACTGATTTGTTTGAGTTAATTTTATACGAAGCCATATTGCTGAAGTTGTTTATAAGACTTAATAGTACTGTAGTGGAGTGTTTGGGGTCACTGAAGTATACTATCATATCATCTGCACATAGTGATATTTTGACTTCTTCCTTTACAATGTGTATCCCTTTGACCTCCTTGTGTTGTCTAATTGCTTTGGCTAGTAATTTTAGTACTATATTGAATAAGTAGGAAGAGAGTGGGCAGCCTAGTCTATTCCCTGATTTTAGTGGGATTGTTTCAAGTTTCTCTCCATTTAGTTTGATGATGGTTACTGGTTTGCTATATGTTGTTTAGGTATGGGGCTTGAATTCCTGATCTTTCCAAGACTTTTAACATGAAGGGGTGTTGAATTTTGCAAATGCTTTCTCAGCACCTCATCAGATGATTATGTAGATTTTTCTTTGATTTTGTTGACATAATTGTTTACATTTGTGGATTTCCATATATTGAACTATCCCTGTATCCCTGGGATGAAGCCTACTTGATCATGATGAATGATCATTTTGATGTGTTCTTGGATTTAGTTTGTGAGAATCTTATTGAGTATTTTTGCATTGATGTTCATAAGGGAAATTGGTCTGCATTTCTCTTTCTTTGTTGTGTCTTTGTGTGGTTTAAGTATAAGCATAACTATGACTTCATAGAAAGAATTGGGTAGTGCTCTGTCTGATTCTATTTTGTGAAATAGTTTGGAAATTACTGGTATTTGGTCTTCTATGAAGGTCTGATAGAATTCTGCACTAAACCTATCTGGTCCAGGACTTTTTTTGATTGGGAGTCTTTTAATAGTTGCTGCTGTTTCTTTAGGAGTTATGGGACTGTTTAGATGGTTTATCTGATCCAGATTTAACTCTGGTACTTGGTATCTCTTTCCTAGGTTTTCTATCTCCAGGGTTGTTTCTCTTTGTGACTTCTTTATTGTTTCTATTTCCATTTTCAGATACTAGATGGCTTTGTTCAATTCATTTACCTGTTTGCTTTTGTTTTCCTGTAATTTTTAAGGGACTTTTTTTGTTTCTTCTTTAAGCACTTCTACTTGTTTACCTGTGTTGTTCTGTATTTCTCTAGGGGAGTTATTTAAGGCCTTCTTATTGTCCTCTATCATTGTCATGAGACAGTGATTTTATATCCAAATCTTGGTTTTCCAGTAGGTTTAGATATCCAGTATTTGCTTTGGTGGGAGAACTAGGCTCTGGTGATACCAAGTAGTCTTGGTTTTTGTTGCTCTGTTCCTGTGCTTGCTCTCTCACCGTCATGTTGTCTCTGCTGTTAGCTTGTCTTGCTGTCTTTGACAGTAGCTTGACCCTTGTGTAAGTCTGTATGTCAGCTCTCCTATTGACCTGTTTCTTTTGGCTGATTCTGGGTTCAGAGAGCTGGAGACAAGTTCAGCTCCAGGAACAGGCAGAAAGTGAAAATTTTCTGCCTCTGACTGCTCCTGGGTTTGTGTGTCCTGAGGCCTGCAGGCAGGTAGCTTGGAGCAGAAGAGTTGGTCTTACTTCTGCTCTCAGTGTGTCCGCACTTCTGGTGACTGGATTTCAACTCTGGGCACAGGCAGACACAGGAAGTTTCCTGCCCCTGACTGCTTCTAGCTTCCTGTGCTCAGAGGGTACTACGTGTGTTCCTCTTGGCCAGGAATGTGAGCAGAACTGGCAGTTTCACCTGAGCTCTTGCAAATGTCTGCATTTCTGAGAGTCCAGCTCTTTCTCCCACAGGATTTGGGTACAGGGAACTATGGGACTGGTTCATCCCCAAGCACAGGCAGAAACCGATAGGTCCTGTCCCAGACTACTCCTGGGTTTGCGTGTCCTAAGGCATGCAGGTGAGTGGCTCAGAGCCAAAGAGTTGGTCTTACCTCTACTCTTAGGTGTGCCAGTGTTCATGATGACTCACTCTTTTTATATGCGCATGAGACATTATTTTGATGAGGGTTCTTCTGGGAATTTTAAAGTTTAGCTGACCTTCTCCCTCCTCCTAGTTCACAGCCACTGCCTCTCAAATATGCTTTTGCTACTTTGTTCTTCTGTTTGTGTTATATTATGTCATCAATCTCCCTAAACACTGTCATTGAAAATTGAATGGAAATCATTTTGATGTATTATGTGCTTCTAAGAAAACACTGCCACCTGTGTTATATGGACTTGCTATCAACTAACCTTTTAGTCCTACTTGTCTTAAAAATATTTTCCATAAAACTTGCTGATGAATTTGTTTTGTTTATGTTTTACATTGTTCTTAGATTTATTTCAGACAGGTGTTTTTATCCTTTTATACTAACATTAATAACATTGTTAGTTTGGGCTTTTATTTTCTCATGAAGAAAAATGAAACTAATTAAAAAATATCTTACATTTCCTAACCTTTAGGTTGCCGATTTATCCAATTGAGTATGTCCTTTGCCTTACAGAAGCATTTCAGTTTCATGAGGTCCCATTTTATCAATTCTCAATCTTAGAGCCTGAGCCACTGAAGATCTGCTTAAAAAATATCCCCCTGTGCAAATGATTTCGAGGCTCTCTCCCACTTTCTCTTCTATTACATTCAGTGTATCTGGTTTTATGATGAGGTCCTTGGTTCCCCTTGGACTTGACCTTTGTGCAAGGGGAAAAATATAGATCTATCTTAATTTTTTTTACATATTGAAGGCCAACTAGACCAGCACTATTTATTGGCAATGCATTCTTTTTTCCATTGTAAATTTTTGGCTTCTTAATCAAATATCAAGTGTCCATAAGTATGTGGTTTTATTTCTAGGTATTCAATTCTATTCCCTTGATCAAACTGTCTTTGTACCAATACCAGATATTTTGTTATCACTTTTGCTCTGTAGTACATCCTGAGATCAGGGATGGTGATTCCTCCAGAAGCAGAAGCATCCAAGTGAGGATGCTTCAATCCCTCTTGGGAGAAGAAAGCAATCATGGGAGGCAAAGGAAGAGAGGGACCTGAGTTGGGGGGGGGAGGGAATATGATCAGTATGGGGGATGGAACAGGAGAGAAGCCCTGAGGTCCAGCAAAATAAATTGAATTATGCAACCTGTGGAGGGGGTAGGTCAGGGAAACTTATAGAAAGTACCAGACCTGAAAAGTGGAAGATTCCCAGTACTCAAAGCGAGTGACCTTAGATAAAATTCCCATCAGTGAGGAGAAGGAACTTGTAGAATCCATCTTCAGTAGAAAGACAGAGCTGCTATCCCTCAGTCTAAAACTCTGACACAGAATTGTTCCTGTCTAAAAGAACTACAGAGACAAAAATAGAGAAGAGACTGAGGAAATGGATGTCCAGTGACTGGCCCAACTTCGAATCCATCTCAAGGAGAGGCTACCAGTCCTGACACGATTACTATGCTATGACGTACTTACAGACAGGAGCCCAGTGTGGCTGTACTGTGAGAAGCCCAGTAAGCAGCTGACTGAGACTGAAGCAGATACTTATCTCTAACCAATGAATGAAGTTGGGAACCCCTGTGGTTGAATTAGGGAAAGGCTTGAAAAACCTGAGGAGAAGGTGACCCTATAGGAAGACTAGCAGTCTTAACTAACCTAGACTCCTGAGATCTCTCAGACACTGAGCCACTAACCAGGAAGCATATACTAGCTAGTCCGAAGAGCCCCAGAACCCATACACAACAGAGGCCTTCCTGGTCTGGATTCAGTTGGAGAAGATGTGTTCAACCTTTGAGAGACTTAAAGCCCCAGGGAGTGGAGTGCCTGGTGAAGGTATGGAGTGGGGATAGGGGTGTGGCCATTCTCTTGGAGACAGAGAGGAAAAGGAATGGAATGAGGAACTGTGGGAGGGTGGACCAGGAGGGGTTTAGTACTGGACAGTATTATATAAACATAATAAAAGAGTCTCATGTTTAGTAAAATTATTTATTTTCACAAAATATTTAATGACTCTTAAGTCTACAACATACTTTATCTGCAAATAATTAGCATGCTTTAATTTTAGTAAAATGAGTTGCTTGTGAGATTTTATTTTTCTTGGAAATTTTAACAAGATAAAATTCTACATACTCTAATGTTCTCATGTTGACTAAAATACTTTTATTTATATTTGCTGTTCCTTGTTTATACCATTTGCTTACATACTCGGCAAGTCACAATATGTTACAACTACATTGTTTTATCCCACAATTTACTTATAATAATGGATTCTGTAGTATCAGTAAGAGTTATCCATAGCCTTATCTTAAAATGATAAACACACGTACTTTAAAGTGAGAAAACTGAATTTCTTATTTTAAAACAGTAAAGATGGAGCCTGAGAAGACAGCTTGGTTAATAAAAATGTGCACATCCAAGCAGGAGATGCTCCTATAAACACAGCTCCGTGTGGTGGCACATGGTTGAAGTCCCAGCACTGGGAGCCAAAATGTAGGCAGATCCTTGGCATTTTCAGGCTATCCAGATTATCCTCCTTGGAGAGTTTTATGCTAAAATAATCTTTGGATTAAAAAATGTAATGTGCAATTCAGTTATGTTTTAATCACAACCAAAACAAATTTAAAAATAGTCACTTCATCATAGATCACACAGTAGCAAAGCACTTGACTGCTTAACAAGAATGAGTATGATTTTACTGCCAAGATCCATGTGAAAAGCCAGATGTGTTCAGTTGCACGTAATCCAAGATGTCAGAGATAGGAGGACCCATGGGGATCATTTCCACCTGGCCTAACTTTTCTTGGCAAGTACCAGTCCAATGAGAGGTCCTGTTTTTAAAAAATGAATTATCAGGTGCCTGAGATAACATGGGAAATTGATCTTTGGCCATACAAGAATGAACGCTTTATATACAAAATGAAATACTTTGTTTTATATTTTTTTCTATTTTTCTATCTATCTATCTATCTATCTATCTATCTATCTATCTATCTATCCATCTGGAGGAAAAGGCTGAAAATAGTGTGTCTTAAAACTAAAAGCTGTAGAATTCATAAAGACATAAAAATTGAGTCTAACAGATTAACTTAAGTTTCATCCAGCTCTCATAATTAAATTGAAAATATAAATGCCACTGATCCAACAAATCATTATGTAAGAAGGACATTATATATTTGCAATAATTAATTATAGACTCATCAAGAATAAAATGTATATATCTGTGTCAATGTCAAACACCAACATCACATAATTTATTTTTTTTAACTCTATGGAAAAAAGTAACACATGTAATTTAATCTGCTCAACTGACCTCTACTTAAGCACAGTAGACTCAAAGTAACTATAACTCTATTTATACTATATTTTTAAGGAAGAGCACATTGACATTCAATAGAGGTTGTAGGTTATTTCTGCCATCTTATCAATATAATTCATCAAATAGAAGTCAGATATATAGGAATCCGTTTGTCACCCTTTCAATACATTTTTCGTGAAAAGGGAAGGTTATTTCTTTCTAATCAAATATTATCAGAAAAATAGAAAAGTGCAGTGTTTTTATATATAATTCATGCAATGTGCTAATAATAACTAGGAGCTAAATGTCTGTAGTGCTTGATTATCAACTCTCAGAAGCACTTGCATTAAGCCAAAAGTGAAATTAATTCACACAACCCTTAGTCCAACTCTGGGAAACACTGATACCACACATCTAAGTTTTTTAATGACTTTGTTTCTCTTCCATCTTTTATATTAAAATAACTTATTTTTCTTCAATTTTTTTGAAATGTATACCAATTTGACTCAGGGTATTAGAGTATGGAAGAGTATTTTAAACGTAAGCAAATTTTGAGAATTGGAATGAAAATCTTCAGTTCTATGTGTATAGGAAATTGAAATTACAGCATTGTGACACCAAGTTCTCAGGATATGGTCCTTAAGGGTACCTCCCACCACAACTATTATGATCCCCCATTGTGGTTCTTCTCATTATTTTCAGAGTAATTCTATGTCAGCCCTTATTAAAATGTTGCTAAACTTATGTGCAAAGGGTCCTTCTTCAATCGCATTTTGTTCATTCTAGAGGGTGCAGTTAATTAATTCAAAATGCATACTGGCTCTGATATAATTCACCTTAAAGGAGACAGGCAATACGCTGAACCTCACATAATTCTTTCTGGTGAAATGGATAATTTTAGGTAGCGCAGAATGCAGCATATATTTTTTTTATCGCAGGACAAGTAGAGAGCCTCACTTTGTAAAGACCACCTTCTTAAAGAACCAGACGAGCATTAATGTTTCTTTGTTGATACTCATCCCACACAGTCACTTGGATGTCTCTGAAGTGCCTTCAACTTTAGCAGGATTTTCATATTTAATATTCCACATAACAGAGATGAGTGAATTTCACAGTTAAAGACAAAGGGAGAGAAAGATCTTGTTTTTTTTTTCAAAACTAAGAAGCAGAAAGAAAAGATACTCAACCTAAGAGCAGTAGGCAATTCTTTTTTCAAAGGGGGAATCTTTTCTGAAAATCAATCTAAGCCATTACAGGTAGGGGGTCTCTAAGGCTGTCTTGAGGAAGCATGGCTTCCTGCTGCTTCTGTTAAGAAAAGGGACACTGTGATTTCCAGTGTAATCTCAGACCTTGTGATAGGAAGTTGGAACATACCCCTCCAGGATGCTACAAGGTCTCACACCTGAATGGATTGCAATTTCACCCCTCTTGTGGGGTGAGATTATTAGACATGTTCTTCTCAAGTTACAATGATATAAATTTCCATCTCACAAGCATAAAACACCACAAGATGCATATTGAATGGCTAAAGTAAGATAGCTCAAAAAGAAAACTAAGGTATGTTTCCACACACTGACTATAAAAAGACAAGATAGGGACATAGTAAAGGAGAATATATTAAGGAAAAAGCCCTGAAAAATGGGAAACTGTTGCTCAAGGAAGAGTTATTTTGTGCTTAAGATAAATAAAATTTTCAAAGATGGCAAAACTTGCACAACATTGTGATACACTTAATTGTATTAAATGTATAAATAGATTTTTACAATGCAAATTAAATTACATATGTTCGTAAATTACATATGTTGAATAACATAAGTTATTCAAGGGAAGAATATAGTGTGGCTTCTTCAGTTGTCAGGAGTCGAATACTTGCTTTGGCACAAGGGACACAGAGATAGATTGAATGCATCCCACACAGTTATACCACTCAAAGTCCACAGTCCCAAGTTTGGACAGACTCTAGCCAATTTCTGCTGTTTGACTCTATGGCAAGGTGGGAAATCCTTTCCTAGTACAACTCCTGCTGTGTAGAGTTATAAAACAAAGAGATAATTTCTTCACTGGATCTAATTACACCGTGGTATTTATTTGTCACAATTCATAGTAGAAATATTGGTCCTGAAGTGCATCTTTCAAACCCAAAGCCATGTCATGTAATATAAAAACATAATAACATTTACTTGCATTAGTAAACTCTTGATTAATAGGTCATATAAAAATGCTATTAAACTTGTTTTTCCCTGATGTTTTTGTAGAAACACTGACTTTTTTCCTACTTCCCACATATAATACTTCCTGAATGCAGCCTTGCCAGTCCTGCACTCCTCTGAGTCCCTGTTCCTCCTCTCCTCCCCTCCTATTTCCATTCAGAAAAGATCAGGTCTCCTAGGATATCAATCAAATACAGCATAGACATAACAGGATAATATAAAACTAGGCATAAACCCTCATATCATATGCTAGATATGACAATAGGAGGAAAAAATTGGTCCCCAAGGCAATAAAAAGAGAGATAACAGCACTGCCATTGTTAGGATCCTCCCACACACAGAGAGAAGCTAAAAAATTACAGCATGTATGTGAAGGACCCAGAGCAGATCCCTGAAGCTAAACTGAGATGTAAGCCATAAGAAGATGTCCATTGTATGGGTGGCCAGGAAACAGAAGATAGATGTCCCAGAGACATACAGTAGAAACCTTGATTATTAATTATAACTCTAAATAGAAACAGAAGCTACATGTTGTGATATTGACTTGTTCCTATGTAATAAAAGATCTCATATAATTATGTATATATGTATGTATATATACATATGTGTGTGTCTGTGTGTGAAACTCAGAAAGAGACAACAGTTAAGAAAGTTGTTAATTAAGTTGTTAGATATTAGAAGATAATACATATGTATTAGTTGCTTAATTAAAGGTCTCATATAGCCCAATTTAATGCAGAACTTTGTATCATACCCAAGTATGATCTTTAATTTCTAATTGTCTTGCCACAATCTCCCAAATGAAGAGATTAATGTATTTCTCCATGATTTGTTTTATTGGTTCTGGATATTGAATTCAAGGTTTTAAGTATAAGCAAAATATCTACCAATTGAGCTATATCTGCTACCACAGTTGTCTAGATCTTAAGAGATAAAAGTGTGTGTGTGTGCATTTCCTATATAAGCTTTTAAGAATAATTATTTATAGACAGTAAGTATATTAGTTTATTAAATGTTATAAAGCCCTGCATCCCAAACCAGGATGAAATTGCAAGTAGTTATAATCTCCTCAAAATACTTTCAATCCAAACTCTTAGACTCAAGCAAATTTGGATATTTACCTGTTTTTATGAGTTTAACTCGGAAAAAAATTGTCAGTCTTTGTGTCTGCTTTCTTTTACTCTAAACATATTTTTTTAGTCTTAGACCACATATTGATAATCTCTTTTCATTCACTGTTAAAAGATAAAGTATTAAAAACCCATCACTTGGATATGACACATTTTCTTCGTCCATTTTTAGTTCATAGGATTATTCTCTTCTTTGATACATGTATCCTATTTTTTGTGTTCATGAGTTATAGTGTTTTTAAAATTAATTTGAGGCCATTTTTGTTTATATGTTATGTTTCCTAATTAGAAAATATAAAATTGGAAAAAAATTAATTCATTTTTAAAAATAACTCTACAAAACAATTTTCAAAATGACTAAAGATCTGGTGGTTTTGCCCCCTTGATGCGATTGCTTTCCTAACATTTCATAGCAATGCTTTCTGCTGCCAGAGTTGTTATCCTTGCATCTCTCAGTCTTGTATCTAAATACGTGTTGGATGTCTCCTACTCAATACTACATTGACCTGGTGGACCCTGATGTTCCTATAGAATATATATATATATATATATATATTCAATCGTATCCCCAAGTAATAGGCTACCAATCTATTGTCCCATTCTTTTAAATACAGTATTGAAATTCCATCTAGTTCCTAGCAATTGAGTCAAAAGAATGGGAGACATAGCTCAAAGAGCAGTGTTTTGAAGGCTTAAGTCATTTAGAATCAAATTCCTAACCTACAGTTTACCAGTTGCAAAGGACCAGGATCCAGACCCTCTGTGTTCTTTAGCATCTGCCTTTCAAATGTAAGACCATTGAAAATCAGCACATTTATGGTCTTGACAGACTAGAAAAGTACATTGAGAAATAAATGGGCATTTCCATGTTAAATAAACTTTAAATTATATGAACAATAAAAAATAAATTCTGTTTTCATGCAATATATTATAATTATCTAAGGATATTTGAGGAGTCCTAGATAAACCTAATATAGTATAAACTTCTTAAAATATATACATATATATAAGAAATCTAAATACAACCATAATGGTGAGATAAAACCCTGGACTCTTGAGGGAAGGTATTTGATGGAGCCATCCTATTTGCAATTGAATTGCAGTCTCATTCTTAGTGTCCTGGCTGTGGGTCTCTGTATTCATTCACCTGTGCTACAGGAGGAAATGTTTCTGATGATGTTGAGTAAGGACTAATCTATGAGTAGAGCAGAATATGATTGGAGTCATTTTATTTTTACTATATTTTTTAAACAAGTAGTATTGGGTTTTACTCTATATCTCTAGACTATCTAGTCTATGGTTCTTGATTATCCAAGCAGTGTCAGGGATTTCTAACAGTAATTTTGCAGATTTTAAGTTCTCCACATTTCTATTGGCAGGATTATAGTTAAAAATACTACAACAATTCTACATTTTAATGTATAGTTATCTCAATGCATTTCTCAGTGTGAAGAAAGAAGTTAGTAATAGCTTTGCTGAGATACAGTTCACAGATTCATTTTAATGAATAAACAGAGTTTAGCAACTAGCTAATTTGATTAGCATTTAATTCACTCAGAGTTACTCATACCAAACTCTAATGTACAACCTCATATTTGTGGAATACAAGGGAATACATATTTGCTGTGGGTCCATCCACTTATTTGGATGATGTAGGCTTCCAGACTAACATCAGAGTGAGGAAGAGGTTAATGATTTATTGGATCATATCAATGCTCCTTTTCCAAAGAACCACAGTCTACCAATTTGATAAATATTCCTCTAATTTATATGGTTTCATCAGCTCCCACTCAGGGTTAGAAAAGGGAAATACATGCAGGGCTAACTCTTCTCTCTAAGATTATTTTAAAAACTGCAGGAATACTTGAGTGTAGTCCCAGACTGAGTGACATACGGGAACATGCCTGATCAATGTTCATCTTAGGTGTCAATATTAAGCCCAATGTACTAAAAATAATGCACTAGTGCTGTCTGCTGACAATATATCAATTTAGCTTTCCATCCTTTTGCCTGTCAGGCAGTGAACTCTTGCCTAATTTTTTTGGAGGGTACCTTAAATAACATAATACTGGACTTAAAAGTTATCTATTGCTTAATTCTGGCAAAAATGCATACAGGGAAGCATTACCAATAAGTCATGTACCTATCTCTTAATTTAGTCAGTCACTATTGGTCTGTCACCTGTTTTTTCCCTTTGACAAAGCACAATGCAAACATAGAAAATATATTTTCTGTGAGATCTCTTAAGAAATCATTGCTCACTATGCTGTGAAGGGTACTATTTTGAAAATGGTTTGTCTTTAGTCCTGTAAGTGCAGAATAAGGTCTAGAAATATGCAACACCCTGCAACTTCCAAGCTAGAGTTGTCAATAATGTATACAACACACACACACACACACACACACACAAACATGCAACCCCTACCCCATAAACACACACACAAACACACACACACATACACACACATACACACACGCACACATACACACACACAAACACACACACATACATACACACACATACACACACACACACACACATGCAAGCCCTACCCATTACGCGCGCGCACATGCACGCACACACGTATTCTGAGACTTTTAATTATTTTTCATTAGATCATATGGCAGAACTTCTGAGTGCTTTACATCCAACTAGAAATTTTAGGCTGGGGATAAACTTAAAAAAAACAATAACGTATACTGAGTTACATTTACAAGCAAGAAAATTTAATTAGATATGAAATGTCCAAGGAATAACTTTTTGTCACTGTTCTGGTAATCCATTTTACAGTGAACTCTAAAATTAATATATAATTTAAAACAACACACAGAAAAATATTTTTATAGTGAGTTTATTTCACCTTGACCAAGACTGAGGTTTAACAGTGCAAAACTCAGGAAACCCACACAAGTCCATGAATAATACCTCATCATATTTGCACATGAACTTCAGAGTTCTTTCTAAACAAATTATTCACCCAGTCACCTTGCTTGCCTGTCAATGCATGGTCATTACCTGATAGTTTCCAATGAGCTATAGTTTGTAGATAACAAATATCTTCATTAACTTGAGGCATTTTGAAAATTGCTTGTCAAAATCGGGTGAAATATGTTTCAGAACAGACTGTATTTCATGTAGTCAAAAGAGACCCTATCAATTTGTGTGTGCACTTTAAACTAGAATGGGACAAGTACCTTCAAGCAATCAAAAATCTGTAAAAATTTTATAGTCAAAATTAACATTTTATGTCCAAGTTGTTTTATTACTGTGTTTAAAAGTCACTTGAATTAATCTAAAAAAGTTTAATTAGAAACAAAAATCTGCACAAAATTGAAAATTACAACAGAATTGAATATTTTCCTGTTCTTTGTCTTGCTCCAGCAATATATAAATACATAATATATTATAAATATATAAATTATATACACAAATTATATATAAATTATGTATATATACATATATATACACTTTATTTTGAAATTGAGACTCTCTTGAAGACTCTTGAGATTTGAGTTAGTGTTTCTTTGACCTGCAGAAATCTAGAAATGCCTCTGAATCACTATGACAGAACCATCATCATTTTTGCCATTCAGTTTTGTTTCTAATACCAAAGATTATTTTTCTTCTAAAATCTAAACTCGATTATGCCATCTGCCCAGGTTTGAAATTCAGGCCTCTCTATACCAAAAAAAAAAAAAAATACACTGCCTAAGAAAACTATGAAGTAGTTAACATTTTGAAAGGGGTGGTTCTGTGACAGAGAAGAAGGTGGTAGATTCAGTAGCTAGTCATTTTACTTCAGCCACAGTGGGGTAAAAAGTGATTGCATTTCAGCATTGTGCAGCTACAGTTTTCTAGTGTTCTTAGGAGACTAAAGAACAATGTCAAATCCATAGTAAATGATAGCTGAGTTTGGTAACTTCTATTTTGGTCACACTACTCCTGGCCTCTCACTTGTCCTCATAAGAAGTAACCTCACCTAATTCCAGATTCCCTTGTTGTCCTAGGATAAGTTATTATCCACTGCTCGCCTATTCCTTAGGAAAACAGTTTCTATCCCAGTCAGAATAGAATGTATGCAATGTGCAAAGCTTTACTTTCTTTTCCTTTTTTGTAGTTCTTCATTTCTGTACCATCACAGCAATATTTTCTCTTTTTCTACTATTTGATTTCATAGTTATACTTTTCAACTTTTATTAACTAAGGCTGATTTCCATTTAGGCTTTTAAATTACAATTAAATTTTTTTACCAGACCTTTTTTCTCAAAGATGTTCTCAGTTCCTAAGAATGCTGTCTGTCAGCTGGAAACCGATCTTTTTACACAAACACTTTAAGAAACACTAATGTTCAAAATCAATCCAGATCTTTTTGCCACAAATAGTATGAAGTTATAGGTTATGATGCCTTTGTTGCTTTAACAGGAACTCTGAACACTGGAAAGATTTCATTCACAATGATGGTAAGGCATGAAATAAAGTTATTAACAATAGCAGTGCATTGCATTGCTCATTTCTTGATAATTTCAGATACAGCTTCACGGTGTTGCCATCTTCCTATAGTTATATGATATATTAATACATTAAGGTATACCCAAACAGTTTACTTCTGTCTATGCACTTTTCTGGGCTAAGATTCTTGATTCTTTTATTTAAAAATATCCAGTTACAGCTTAATAAATATATCTATTAATTAATTAATTAATTAAAGTAACACAAAATAAAACATGTAATAATACAACATATAATAATAAAAGTAACAAATAACCACATAATAAAAAGTATCCACATTAATAAAAGTAACATATTGAGACCTTATGGTTACTGCAATTTTTAGTTCATTGCATAGCAAATTACAGTGATATATGTTATCAAAACATACTTCAGGACTTAAGATAATATTTTTCAAAGCCAAACTAATATCATCAGGAATATACTATACATGTTATCATATTACATATACAGTAATGTTTAAGAATTTCATTAGCCAATGTCCTTAAATTACAACTATATTCAACTTCCTCGAGGCTTTATACATGGAATTATCCTATATCAAGTTAAAATAAATGTATATTCTCATGATTATTTATTCTTTCTTTTTTACAGACATAGTTTCATTCTTACTTAGTAATCTCTGAACAAGAAATACTGTTTTGGACAAGTTAAAAAATACAAAGAGGTTTTTCTTAAGGCTTTTTAAAGATTGAGAGAGAGAGAGAGAGAGAGAGAGAGAGAGAGAGAGAGAGAGAGAGAGAGAAAGTTTAAAATCCATAGAAGCTAAGAAAAAAGAGTTTCAAGAACTGAGGTGGTATTTTTGGGGAAAGTACAAGAAGACAAAGGAAGCCCCTGAGTAAGCCAGATGCTAATCTCCTTAATGATTTTAAAGAATTTTTGTCTGCCATATATACTAGAAAGTCATTCCTCAGTGAACCCAACTTAAGGATTTTATTTGAAGGGATAAAGGAAACTTGATATTACACTCATGTTTTCTAAAGTAAATATAAAAGCACAAGGCAAGAATTTAGTAAAATGAAGAAGTCAGTGTGAAATATAGTTGATCAATGAACATAATTCTGGCTAATGGTATTGTGAAACTCATTTTACCTACTTCTCATATATGCTGCTACTCCAAACTCTTCCTTATTTGATTGTCATATATTAAACTAACCCTCTTCATGATTTCAGTGGATATTAAAGTAACAATTGGGCCTGTAGAAACACTAATCTATGTACGTCTGTACTGGCTAGATTTTTGTGTCAACTTGACAAAAGCTGGAGTTATCACAGAAAAAAGGGCCTCAGTTGTGGAAATGCCTTCATAAGACCCAGCTGTAAGGCATTTTCTCAATTAGTGATCAGGGAAGGAGGACCCAGCCCATTGCGGTTGGTGTGGTCCCAGGCTGGTGGTCTCGGATTCTATAAGAAAGCAAGCTGAGAAAGTCAGGGGAAACAAGCCAGTAAGTAGCATCCCTCTATGGCCTCTGCATCAGCTCCTGTTTCCTGACCTGCTTGACTTCCAGTCCTGACTTCCTTTGGTGATGAATAGCAAGTTGAAAGATAAGTTGAAAAAACCCTTTCCTCCCCAACTTGCTTCTTGGTCATGATGTTTGTGTGGAATAGGAACTCTTGCTAAGACAAATGTCTTAAAATAAAAATTCTAAACAAGAATTACTTTGTCTACCTTCTGAACTTAATTATAATTGCCCTTATGGAAATATTTATTAATAATTTAATTTTACTTGACAATGATGGATTACAAACAATTGCTTGAAATTATATAGGTGGCATAGATGTTATACTTTGATCATCTAGAAAAATCAATTGTGTAAGGTAGAAATATTTCAAAGGGAGATAACTGGGCATGATTTACAAATACACTATCTAAATGTTCATCGCTTAAATTTATTTTATAATCGGAATTTATTTTTCCCATTCAAACACATTCTATTGTTTTTTTCTGCACTGGAGAAGGATCTACAACAGCCATTCTTTATTTTGAATGAAAGATTTGTTTAATACATGATAGGCAAAGTAAAATAATAAACAGTGAGTTTGGGATAGAGAGAAATAGATGAATTGCAAACTGTATCTCATCAGGCACCTACATGCGTCTGACAAAAACCTACCAGAAATGTCCTGTTGGGCCAGTCACCTGCAGTTTGCAATAGAACTTTCACACCTGATCTCCTTACCCATTGTAGGTATTTCTATATGATGGGGTAACCAACAGTAACAGTAACAGTAACAGAAATAGCTTTCCCTCTATTTCTGAGGACACAAGGCTTGCAGTATCCTTGGAAGTTTATTCTTTTACTGTCTTTCCATTACAGAGACAGGTATGCAGACTGGCTCATTGTAAGGGAAAACTTGACATAAACAGGCTTGCATTTGAAGTCAAGCTCAGAGATTGTAGTGGTTTGAATACTCTTGGCACAGGGAGTGTACTATTAGAATGTGTGGCCTTGTTAGAGTAGAGGTTGAGAGTTTCACAGTGGGTAAAGGATTTGAGACTCTTTTCCAACTGCCTGGATGCCAGTCTTCTAGTGGCCTTTAGATCAAGATGCAGAACCCTCAGCTTCTCCCATGCCATGCCTGCCCGTATATTGCCATGCTCTGTCCTTGATGATAAATGAAATGAGCCTCTGAATTTCTAAGCCAGCCCAAATTAAATGTTGCCCTTATAAGAGTGCCATGGTCCTGGTATGTTTCCCCAACAAGGAAACCCTAAAAATGACAAAGATGGACAACTTCACTTCCAGAACTAGCTCTCATATCAAACAGCACATGGCATTTTACAAAACTAATGTACATTGCAACCACCTGAATTCTGACCTGGATATTTATGAGTTTGCAATATGGGCATACTGTCCAGGTGACTATATAGGATGCTTCAGCCATAACCAGAATTAAATCACATCAATAGCAATTACCTTACAAAAACTGCTATATTTCTCACAATGTTGGAAATGATTTCAGATTAAATATTTTATATTTTATACTATTATGTGTATTCCAGTGGTCCTAAAAACTGTAAATTTAGATTTAAATCTCCAAATCTTTTATTTTATTTCAATACCTATCTGTCTAGACTCCAGTATTTTACATGACAAAGATATATTAATAACCTCTGCTGCCCCACAACCCATTGGAAAAGAAAGGTACAGTTATATAACTTTAGTGCAGGAGGATCTATAAGATTAAATTTATTGTTTCTGTATGACTGTTACAAGATACCATTGGGAACAAATATAGTATAAATAAAGAAATAATTTTTATCTAGAATCAGCCCAGAAGAATCAATTATGGTAATGTTTGAAAGTTTTAGAAACCCTGAAGAATAATCACTCATAACATATACATTTAAACTTTCCACTGACAAATTAATAGTTAAATTGTGATATTACATTTTATATTTATGCTTAAATTTTATAATTATGAAAATTGTTCTACACACATGAGTTTTTTGTGTACATTGGCAGTAGAACCTATGCACTGACATTTCTTTCTTTGTCCATAAACATTGGATTGTTGCAGTCAACATGTGTTCAACAACAGTTCTGTGATGGGAACTCAAATTTTGCTTAACCTAAGTACTTAGTTACTAGGGACTAAAATCTGGAATTGTAGAATCCCAACGTTGTGTTTGTGCTTCCAGATTATTATTATTATTATTATTATTATTATTATTATTATTATTATTATAGAATTTACTTATTATTTTATGAAGATGGGTTATCTTCCAGGATTAATATTTTTGTAAACTTCTTTAATTCAGAGCTTTTTTATTCTGGGATACACTATGAATTAAAATATCACTTTGGCATTATATAAAATGTTATATAAATGAGTCTTGTCACAACCCAAGTTTCTATTCTGAACTCAGACTTGATCGTTCTACAGAAATAGAAGAATGACTCATCACCAGTGGCTCTTGAGAAAGGCTGGGAGCTTGTTTAAAAGTTAATAAAATTCCTCACCTCATTCCCATTAGTCTTGGCTGACAGTCTCAATCACAATTCCACACAGACTAAAATAGAATCGTGGAAATTTCAAAGGCTGCATGACTAGAGGTAAAATCGACCAATGCAGAGAGCCAAAGCAATTAGCTTGCAGCAACTGGTGAATACCTACAATGGAGAAGGTGTTGAAACTCAGACAGTGATGAATGAAGATCCTCCCTCCCTTGACAGAGGAGAAGGACTTGACCGTCTTCAGAATGAGAAAAATAACCTAACTTGCTGATGTTTAACAGATTTACCAACTGTTATCACCTATGATACTTTTTAAATATTGTATCTAGTGATGTGCATTTTCATTTCTATTCTACTTAGGAACATGTTGGTAAGCTTACATTGTCCCCAGTTCATCTCTTAGTTGTTGATTACTTTATATTTTCTATAAACTCTGAAGATAAATGTAAAAATAAAATCAGCTCTTGGAATATTTGTTGTCATGACATGATGCTTTACATACCATGGAGAGATTTCTAATTTTAATAGTTAAAAACAAACTACTAAAATATGTGTCTAAGTTTCTTACATCAACATGTGTTCGGTATCAACACTTGTATGGACGCAGTAAGAGGTTCACAAGTTTCAGTCCAGGAGGAATGGCCTAATTCCTCAGACATAATGATAATAATAGTAATTATTCAATCATATATATATGTATATATATATATATGTGTGTGTGTGTGTGTGTGTGTGTGTGTGTGTGTGTGTGTGTGTATGCATGTGTATGTTTAACTATCCCACATATATTTTCCCAAATATACTCTTCAACCTTCCCAGGTTCTTTGTACTTATGTCATATCTCTACAATTCAGTATTAGTCATACAAACAACTGTCACAAGTATTTCAGAATGGCAGAGGCCCTAAAAATCTCTCAAGCGAAAGTTTTCTTCTTTCTTTCAGACAAATCTAAGAAGGCAAACCACATTGAGATGGTGGATAATTGAATAATTAACAACAAAGACTGGAGAACACAGGAAGAAAAATAGTGTCTGAATTAATTACTTGTTTGGCATTTACATGCATTTTTAAAAAATGTATTTATTCTGCTCACATACATTACATCCTGGCTGGCTTTTCACTCCTTCCTCCGCTCTTCGCAGTCTCTACCCCAGATTCACTCCTCCTCTATTTTCTCCCAGAGAAGAGTAGTCCTCCCATAGATAATGACCAAACATGGTATAACAATGGTACAGTAAGACTGGAGACATACATACCCACATCAAGGCTGGATGATGCAATAGTAGGAGGGAACGTATCCTAAGATAAGACAAAACTGTCAGAGACAACCCCCACTCCCACTTCTAGGAGTCCTGCAAGAGCACCAAGCTATACAATGATATCATATATGCAGAGGACAAATCTTGGACCCATCATAAATTCCTGATTGCCATTTCATGGTCTCTGAGCCACTCATTATGAGCCCAGCTCAATAGATACTTTGGGACATATTCTTGTAGTATCCTTCAATCTCTCCTTCCCCTCCTCTATGTGGGTCCCTGAACTCTGCCTAATATTTGCTTGTAGGTCACTGCATCTGTTCCCATTAGTTCGTGGATGAATACTGTCTGATGTAGATTACACTAGAGTGTAGTCTATAAAAATAGCTAAATATCATTAAGTGCTTTTAAAGAATCATTTAATTTTGTCTCTCAGAAGATATTGGAATTGACCTATCCACTCCTATATAAGTAAATGCTGATATATTATATCCAGTAATTCAATAGATACCATTAATTAGGCAAAATGCACATTTCAACAGCATTATACCTAATTATTTTATTTGTCCATCTTAAAATTTAGTGTTTTACTGACTCCAAGATGTCATTTCAACACTCTTCTCCAAACAATTGTTCTTTAAAAAATTCAAACAATGGCCAGGCATGATAGCACACACCTTTAAACTGCACTCAGAAGCGGAGGGGGACAGGAGTATCTCTATTTGAGGTAAGCCTGGTCTACCTAATGAGTTCCATGCCACTCAAGCCTACACAGTGAGACCAAGTCTTAAAAAAAAAAAAAGAAAGAATGTTCATGCCATGGAAGATTGTGCTAAGGCACATTAAGATGATGTCAAGTTTAAATTTTTAAATATTAAAAGGAGAGAATTTTATATTAGTGTTATTATCAAACAAAATTTATTCAACATATAATATATTTTGGAGTAATAAAATCATTTTGCAAGTATTTTCTAATTTAGTCTCCACATGTGTATTTAGTAGTAATAGAACTGTTATTTCCCAAATGTAGACACTAGTATTTCAAGAAAATCAATACTTTCTTTAAAATTACACATAGCTTTTTAAGTAATAGAAATACATGTCTTTTAAATAGACACCAAAGAGTTTCTTATATTTCCATAAAGAGATTTGATTCTCTTTCCTCATCTTCCTACAATGTTTTACTAGGTTTACTGACTTAACTCTATATGGTTAGCAGTGAGAACTTCATTATTAAAGCTTATTTTTCTAATGAAATATTATCCTGTTGGTGAATATACAGTGCTATACCATTAAAATCAGTTTTATATAATTCAGCACAATGACCCAAAGCATATTCTTTGAATATTATAATAAATTGTCTTAGACATAATCCAGTATGACCAAAAAGTTAGGCTAGCATATATCACACATTCTTAACTACTAAATTTGCAAATATTCTGGCAAGATCTATTAAAAATAGAAATGGCTAAGTTAATCGTTTATATTTAATGTGTGATTTAAAAAACCTTCTAGTCATATTTCCAATTTGTGATTTGCAATTTCCATGATATGCCATGTTATTTGACAGCAGTTTTTATTGAGTTAAAAACTTTCTTTGATAAAATATTTATTGAATGAAAATGCGTAAATGTCATGGAAAGAGTTCTTCAGAGTTAGTGCAATTTAGCTTGGGGCTTGAAAAATTACATGGCTTATTTGATTTTAAAATCAGAAAATGGAGGCATATTAGGTTTTAAGAAAACCCTCAACATTTTAATTAAGAAATTGCTTGATTGGTGCTTTTACTTTAAAATTGCAATTAGAAAGAATAGTACTTTTTCTCTGATCTTATTATGAAAATAGAGATGTGACAATTATGGACTGTTCTGTCCAAGTCCGTGAGACCACAAGTCGAATTGCTGGAGGAGTGGATTGGTGGTTAAGACCACTTGATATTCTTCTTGAAGACCCAGGTTTATTTCCCAGCATTCATCTCAACAGGCTCCAAGACATCTGGAATCTAGTTCCAGGGAACCTGATTCCTTCTCCTGGCCTCTGCAGGCACTGTCATAGAGATAGTACACATAAATACATGCATAAATAAAATGATCACATGCTCACTCAAGATTGTAGAAAACCAGCTACATATAGGGAAACAGTCTAAGCAATAAAGTATAATGTATTTAACATGGGTGGCACAATTGTGTTTATGTGTGTATGGGTGTATATAATAATTTAAGTAATTTAATATTTTTTACTCTTTTCTGTATGCATTCTGTGAGTATATGATTGTGGGTGTTCACATGTGTATGTTTGACCAGCTGTGCATCTGTGTGTGTGTGTGTGTGTGTGTGTGTGTGTGTGTGTGTGTGTGTGTGTGTGTGTGAACACTTGTTTGCAGAAGCACATGAGAAGGTCAGAGGACAGACTTAGAATCTACATCTATTCCTATGGTATGATCAGGAGACTGTACTAAGTTCATCTTATTTGAACAAGAACTGACTGTTACTCCTGATTCATCTCACTAGTTATTAATTAAATTAAATTTTACTGATACATGAAAGCAAATGAACTTATACATTCATGTTTCACAAAATGTGTATCTGATACTTGTACATATATGAGACAGTACAAGAATTTCACACGTGTACACATCAGGTAATGCTTAAATCAATTTAGCACATCCATCTACACATACATTTCCACATTTTGGAGCAAAAAACCCTGCAATTCCTTCTTTTTCAAAACACACATTTTTATTTCCTGTCACTCTGCTCTGCATCATTGCTCAAAAACATCCTATTCTTAATTAGAACGGCAATGAGATCACTTCAAATGGCCCATTCGTACCACACACGGTCCACACTAATGAACCAAATACAGAACTTCTTAACTATCTGTCATCAATTGCAATGTACTTCATAGATATAATGCACCATTAATAGAATGTCAATATTTTTGTACTTAAAACTGACTATATATTTGTCAGTAAAATTGATCACAAAGTCAAGGTAGAAAGGAATTCTTGAGGACAGTTTACAAAGCTTCAGTGATTATGTTTGTGGAGTGTTTGTACATAGGGACAAACAGAACTCTGTGATAGACTGTGGAGTCCAAAAGTCTCTCCCACAGATATATTTAATAGATTAATAACTTGAGTATCATTTAAGTACAGTGAGACAATATAATATTCCACAAAAAATTTTGGGGAGTAGAAGGATGAAGTTCAGTGGTGGACTGTTTTCCTAGTTTTACTAGCATGAATAAGGTCCTGGGTTTGACTCTAGTATTGAAGAAAAGCCAATGGAATATTTAACTAGGAAAAAACAAACATTGACTTCTACTCTATATCTTTTATAAAGGAATCCCAGGAACATCATACCTAGGAATGTAAATACAAGTGTTTTCTTGAGGGGAACTATGTGTAAACTGCAATTAGAAAGTGCTTATTTTAGACAAGAAACAATAAGTCAAAACAACATAAAGACCTAGAGTTAGAAAGCATAAGAAGTAACATGTTTTGTAGCAAACCACACTTTCAGTGAGGAAGCATTCATACTATGAAACAGGCATATCTGAAGAACAATTCATATGGAGTATAGTTTCCCTTCAAAATAGTAAGAAGAATAAATCCTTCCATTTTAAAAGGGGAAAAAAAGGAATGAAGTATTTAATAGCCATTTGCCCAAAGCTACCACAAAATGTTAATATCTTCACTGGAAGAATAAATAAAACTTTAAAATCATAAGATAATCTGACAAAAAATATTTCTAGAATGGAACCAGAGAGATAGAGATACCAATGATAGAAGGATGACAGACTGCTAAACAGATGAGTTGCCATGATCTAAGTATCCCAAACATTGTGTTTACTTTAGATTGTTTTGAAAAACTCTTGTGCATGCTCAACCTATATGAAGTATGAAAATCTTGGATTCCAGATATTCCATATTTAGTCATTCACAATTTAATATTAAAATTGTAGAAAATATATGCACAAGTATTTTTATAATAACCTTATTTATAGTGGTTGCTAGCTTGAATAAAATTCTACTTGTCTTTATCAGCAGATCAATAAATAAATTGCAAAATAACCATGCAATATATGATTGAGCATTTTCAGTAAACAATGGATCATAAAATAAAAACAATGAATCTTAACGAGGTAGCATTAGAGAAAATAATTAGCTCTAAGGAATCTATAAACTCTGGTTGTATTTAACTAAGCTCACAAAAACCTGTATTAGTAAACTAATATAGAGGTTTCTAGGCAACATATTTTGAGGAGAAGACAGAGTAAAGGAGTCTGGAATCTTTAAACCTATGGCTGTGGCTATAGAGTTATTTTAATAATCACTTTCTACAACTTGTGATTTTCATTTTATTTTTTAATCTTCTGATGTCTATTTTCAGATTTATTATCATTATTTGAATTCATGTTTCCTGAGTTATAATCTTTGCAAGTATTTTACATTTTATGTTGTTTCAAGTTCAGTTTAAAAGTACTATATTATTATTTTATTTGCTCTGTGTGTGTGTGTGTGTGTGTGTGTAAATCTGTCCCTATTCAGATGTTCCTTCACATTGAGACCCATCATATTTACTTGCTCTTTGTCAGTATGAAATTTCAGCTGGGAAAGCAATGTTTTTTGAAGGGTATGCTGCCAACTTTTAAATGAGAACTAAGTTTCTTGCTCAGTGTACAAATAAATGGTTTTGAATTCGGTTTTCAGGATTTGCCTATGTGGCAGGTTCAGAAGCCTTTACTCAAAAGATGGTTCACCTCTACCATTAATGTGTGGCCCTTCTTGGTATGGTTACTGAAGACCGACCTTTCTGAAGGTCACAGGTAGAAATCAGTCTGCCTGGTCAGTAGCTCAGGAAACAGCGTAGATGATATCCATAGTGGTTCTTGGACTTTTCTAGTGATCTTCGTGGAGTCCAGTGGTGACTGTTCACAGGGAATGCTGTGTACATATTTGGGCTACAGTTTTGCATGGCTCTCAAACATGCTTCCAACACTAAACATAAATGAACACCAAGAAAGTACCCTCAATCCTATTATGAACACTTAACTTAGTGAGTTTCTCTAGATCAGACTGAGATTCCTGAAAATGCCATCAGGAAGAAATCTAGGATGACAAGAAAATACACCAGATGTCCTCCACTTGTCTCCAAGAATCACATCCTATAATGTCTGTTTGACAATGTATGACACGAGGTAATGCATTTAAAATGTTTGTTACTAGTTAAATTATGGGTATTAGCAAGTTTTAATGTGTCCATATGTTTTTCAAAATAAATGATTTTAAGTTGGTTTTAGTAATAAGCTGGCTGGTATTTTTAAAACCTGTATCCAGTTACTGTCTATTTGGTAATTCAAACTGGATTTTTCAAGGCTGGTATTTAATTATCATCAATTTATTAATTCACATAACTGATTTCGGAGTGATTGATGCCTAACTTTGATATCATGTACTTGTACTCTCTACTCTTTATTAAAAAGCAAACTTACTGTGTATGCTTTGTTTCTAATACCTCAAAGGGATGCTATTCAAATCTATTTTGTTAAAGTTAGCATAAAAAAATGATGGGCTTCCTTCACCTCATCCGGGTAGCAGGTCGAGCTGGTCCTGGACATTGGGAAGGTTGGGCAGGTGATCCATCCCTGGGGAATGACTCTAGGAGAGTAGGCTTTGCCTCTTCTGGGGATGAAGAGAAGAGAGAGATAATTTCCTCTATTCTCTCGTCCATTACAAACTAGAGCAAGTAAGAGAGTTAGCCCTAAGGATTATGAGAGCAGGAGAACTATCCAAGGCCCTCACCCACCGCAGCACTTTGCAGAACCTTGCACCCTGACTGGGCAACACAGTAGAGCTGTCTCTGATTGTGTGGGTGCACATGAGCCAGCCCTGACATCAGGAGAGCCTCAAAGCTGGCTCTGCCCTTTGCTGGCTGTGGCATTGGAAGGGCTAGCCAGGGCAGGGCTGGGGAGGTGACCTCACCTGTGGTATGGATGCAGGAGAACTGGCAGCATAACTTACATAGCTCTTGGCACACCCCAACAATTACCCCACTGATGAACTGCTGGAGTGCATGAAGGTGTCATTCCTATAGATTCAAACCTATGAATCTTATGAAATAGGGCACAACAGGATATCTGAGAGGAGTCCAGGTAATCCTGGTGAGGTCCCATTATTGATAGTGTAGAGAAGCCAGAGGACCCCTACCAGACTAAATACTAAAAAGGGTATACTGTGGGACACACTACGATACACTACAGCTTCCACAATGAGATTTTTTCCCTCTGGTGAGGAAGGTTGCAATAGTGGAGGACAGGTGTGAGGGGAGATGAGTGGGATTGGGGTACATGATGTGAAATTCACAACCAATAAAATGATAATAATGGTTTTATTGAGATATTTTATACAAATGCATTTTGTATACCTCTCATACTTTCTCTCTTTCTACTCCTCCATACTTCATCCATTTTCTCATTAGTTATCTTTTTTTGGAGGATATTTGATCACACTATGAACCCCGAGATTGTATACTGGAAGAACTTGTCTCTTTTATTGGCTCAGCCCTAGTACCCACTTTTAATCCAAGAATGTTGCAGGATATCTTATCACCCTATCAGATCCTATACTGGATTGACCTTTTTCTAGTTGTGTGGCTCAGGGCTCTGGCACACATCTCTAACCAGAGAGCTTTCTTTTTGTTTCAACAAGATTGAATAAAGTGAACCATAAATCTAGATGCAGAAGAAGCAACCAGTTGACAGGGAGTAAACAAGGGGAAAAATCATGGAGAGTAAGAAGTCAGGAGGGCAGATAGAGAGAGTCACAGGATGTAGAAAGGAGGGTCATTCATTTGTCATTTGGAAGGGCTTTTGAGACAGTGTAAAGAAGGAGAGCTGGACCCTTGCTTCTGGTGCTTTCTCTGCCTCTCTGAGCTAGCAGACTTTTACCACAGAACCTGACTCCGGAGTCTTTACTTGGTAAGAGTGAACATTTGGGATTTTGATTTATGAAAGACCCCATTTCTCCTTTCAAACAGTCCTGCTTCTGTATTCATGTCATACCCACATGTATATTCCACTACATATTGTAAATCTGCAGTGTGCATCTGAAGAACATAGACAATATTTGACTTGATTTTTTTACTACAGATTTCCTGAAAGCTATGAAAACACTTGTCTAAATATATAAAGAAGACATTCACCATCTTTCCAATAGAGTTAATAAGCTTCTACAACAATTCTTTTGTGTTGTGTAAATCCCACCTCTTTTCAGTCTAAATAGCTGTAACCAATAAATCTGAACAAATGTTGGACAAAGTAATGAACCTTTATTCACTGCTTTGAAAGTGAAAATCAACTCAATCACCGTGAAATCATTTGGCGATTTATCAAAAATTAAAAATATCACAACCATATAATCCCACTTATGCTACTCCAGGTCAAATACTCAAGAATTCCAAACATTTCTATAGAGGTATTAGCACCTTCAATTTGTTTATTTACTATAGCAAATGGTTGAAATCTACTTAGTTGTCCATGTTCATGAATTAAAATGAGTTTATATGTATGTTTATGTTTATATATGATGTGTATGATAAATGTATATGATGTATATATGTATATGATATACATGATGCATGCATTGCATATGTATGTTATGTGTATGTATATGTATACCACTCATGTCTAAAAATGTACTTAAAATTATATAAAATTGATGGTTTTAAACTCTAGAACATTAAGTGAAGTCATGCAATTTCATAAACAAATGATCACTTTTCTATGTGCATTCTATCTAAATCTCTATATAGGTATAAGTATATATATATATATATATGTATATATATACACACACACATGTGGTTCAGTATAAATCCATTAAAACAAAAAATGTATATGGTTATACATAACATAAGGGTATGCAGATATATAGAAGGCAGGTATGGACATGAATTGTGAAATAAAATATAGTCAATCATGTTTCTAGTTCTAATTCTGTGGTGAATTCTTTTGGTCCTGTTGTTGTTGTTGTTGTTGTTGTTGTATAAGTGTTTACTATATATTTGATGTTATAAGTCTAAAATTTAGTATGACACTTCATAATTTTACAACTTTCTTTCTGAATCCCTATTCTAATTGATCGAAGTCCATAGCATTGTAGAGACTTAAGCCCTGTCTAATTATAGACTGTGATGCTTTACTTATTTACAAGTACTTTACAAGTAAAATTTGAACTAACACACACACACACACACACACACAATTGAAAAGGCAAAATGATGAATTCCCTGCCTCTTCTATTGGCAATTAGCTCATTCTTAAGCCAATCAACGAATGAGGAAAAAGAATGTTTACAAAATATGAGGCCAATGATGGGTCATAGGTATACCATTACCAAGATCTAGCTAGTTAGTCCTCAGTTGTCTGCTAGTTTAGCAATCAACAATTGAAAATGCAGAGACAACCTTCATACAACATACAAAAGTTCACACCCCAACATCTATTAATGGCAAAATGGATCAAGGAATTGAACAATTGATACTGAGTTTAACATCTGCTATGATTATGCAACTAAGAAGTAAATTCACAGAAGATGTAAACAAAAAAATGCATGTTATACGAGGAAGTCTGGTCTATTGTTATGGATTGTAATGCTAAGAATGCTAGCCCAGGTTGGCCCAATGAACATGTAAACCTAAGTGATGCTATGCAACTTTGTCTCCCAAATTACCTCTAAGTGGTGAATAAAGATGTGCATAGAGTTAAAGAAGAGTATAGAGTTGGGGAGAAGAGAGGTAGGTGTTGTTTGGGTTCCCAGGTTTGGGGTCTGAGGCAGAAGACCAGGGGGAAGAGAAGGTAGAGAGGAAAGAAGTAGCCATGGGGTAGGTGAGTCATGGAAAAAATGGCTATGAGGGCTGGCCAATTAGAGTTAAGAGCAGCCTAGATGGAACAGAGCAATTTATAATTCAGGATTGTTGTTAGGGAAGTAAACACTAATTGCTTAGAGGGTAGCTGTCTGTCCAGTGCTTGTGCATTAAAGGCTTATTATGCATATAAAAGTCATGCATCTTTTATCTTGGAACCAAATGACCAAAGGTGGGGTAGAAACCCTAGATTGAGATTAAATATTTATTACAACAGTATATGCAAGGACAATGCTATATACTAGTGGATCTTAACGGACAATGTGTTATGTGTCAATGACGTTTATTTTGATATAAAAATATAGTGAAAGTAGACATTACTGTATCAAAGAATATAAAAACAATGTTGTCTTCAACTATCTGCTTAATTTAAATACTTGAATCCTTAACCATAGAGGCTGACTTGTCCATGTAATCAAAATATACTTCTCAACAAAATACTGCCCGCGAGTCGGGGATATTGATGTAGGTAAAGTACTGGTCATTCAGGCGTAAGGACCTGAATTCAAGTTTCCATAACCCATACATAGCCAAGCATCATAGGACATATCTGTATTAATAGGGCTTCTGTGGTTGATCAAAATGCAGAGACATTAAAATCTTCAGGAGCTTGAAAGTAAGCTAACTTGTATTTGGAGGTAAACAGCGAGAGAACCTGACTAATCAAAGTGTGGGTAGGCAGAAAACCTAAACCAGATATTGTTTTCTGATCTCCATATTTATGCTAAGGTATATGAACACGTTCATGTACATACATAAGTCATACATAGATGCTAACCCTATCAAATACAAACACACACATACACACACACACACATACACACACACACACACACACACACACACACACACACACACACACAGAAACAGAGAGAGAGCACCATGTATGTATCAAACCCAATAAGGTATGATTTTTCTGTAGTAATTGATTTTTTAGGATTTATTCATTTTTTATATAAACGTGCACTGTAGTTGTCTTCAGCAACACCAGAAGAGGGCATCGGATCTCATTACAGATGGTTGTCAACCACCATGATGTTGCTGGGAATTGAACTCAGGTCCTCTGGAAGAGCAGTCAGTGCTCCTAACCACTGAGCCATCTCTCTAGCACTTTAGTAACTGTTATATTTATTTTGCCTAATTATAACATGAAATTGGTGGTTCTCACCTTTATAAAATTGTTCCTGCTTTCATAACTTTGAGAAAAAAATTGCTACCACTCTCTTCTCTCCACTAATTTTGAATATTTATGTAAGAAATAATGTATTAAGTATACTCATTTTCAATTAGGTGAAGTATTTATGGCAATTATTATTAATATTATTATTATTAATGAAGAAGAAAATGAAAAGGAGGGACAAGAGAGGAGGAGGAAAGATGGTAATGTTGGGAGAAGGACTAAAAATGGAATAAATTATAAAGCAAACTAGAAGGTGTATAATTTTCTGAGTGAATGCTACAGTGTCCATGACTTGAATGTCTAAAAATACGTTTCTCTTCTTCCTCTTTCATAATCTTTAACAATGGTTTGCAAATTGATTTCACCTTTGTGAATGAATGGTGCTGCTTATTTTATTTTTGACTTCCTAAGTTCTTTTGCATCTTTGTTATCTTTTCATTATGGGTTTCCTCTTTATCTGGTTACAATGTACCTTTGTTTCTAAGTTTCTATTCTTCTTTCAAATTCAAATGATTCTACAAAATTCTTTATAAAGATGGGTTCAGAATTGCCATCTATGTATCTATCATGTATTCACCAGTAGGATATAATTATTATTTTACAGTGGAATGAAATTTGACATTTTATTTGACACACAACACTACTGCACTAAGTTCTAAGGACAGAAGCTATAAAATACACTGGGAGGCATCTGAGTTCACATGTTGTGCCTCGGTCTGGGTGTACAAGTACAAGGCTATGACATAGGCCAGAAAGCAAGCACATGATAGCAACAATGACAGCAATAATAGGTATTTTTCTTGCACATGTGTTGATATATATATACTGCATACCATTTAATCTTCATATTAACACAAAGTAACTACTGATATGTAAGTTCCCTTTTTAAAAATGAAGATCACAGGATTTAAATGAAGTCCTAATAGTCACACAATTAACAAATAATGTAAATATCAAAACTGTTCCTCTAACTATTGGCCTTTGAATAACCTATTTTTTTATTTATTTTTATAATACATACATCTGAATTTTCTTATGGTCTATCTACTAGTTTTTGTAAAATCAAAGCCATTTCTTAATTTTCAAATGTCTCCAATTTTAACTAGTTTGCTTTCATATGTTGTTATAAGATGTGTTCCTTACTAGTCAGACAATTAGACATTCTCTGAGTCTGTCGCATGGTTATCATTCCATTGCCTGCATACTGTATGTTGCCATGCTCCTAGATTCTTTGTCTGTTCTTTATTTTGGTTTTAGGAGTTTATCCGTGTCATCCTATTATATTTGTGTTTCTTTCTGATGTAATAAAGTACAATGTAACTTCTTTTCAATAATACCATGAGGAAGTGACCTTCTGCATTTTCAAATTATTTTTAAATGTCCTGCTATTCTGAGTTCCTCATTGATTTCTAAGATTGCATTTTACACAATGTATTCATTTATGCTGAATTATTTATCTCTTGGCATTTCTATTGGCATGTTTTTGCTTTATTAGAACTTTTTCATAAGCTCCCATATGAAGTCTATCAAGCAAGTTGATGTACTATAGTTTCATTTTTTAAATAAAGAATACATTAAATTTATTCCTACTATGCTGATTTCCCTACTGATTTCAACATTGTTCATTCTTATACCTTTTTTCTTTAAAATTATTTACTTATGTTTTTTATTTTATTCACTATTTCTATCTTCTGAAATATAACCATAATGATGATAAAGACTCTGTTTATATATATTTTTTTTCTGTTTTTAGTTCCAGAAAACAGAATAGGGACTCAGTAGATATGGGCTAAAGAAGTGTAAAAGCCCCAAAGGAAATTAAAGATATGTGCAAGTAAATATTTATAATTTTAAGTAAAATTTTAATTTTTGACTTTTTTTAATGAAACTTTGGTGTGTGATTCTTAAAAATGATCAGCAACTCTTCTGCAGATGAAGCCAAATGAAAAGTATGTAACTTTAAGAACATAGAAAACCTGTCAGGCAGCCTCCACTCACCCCCAACCCCCAAAAAGAAAAACTGATAAATTAATCAGATGTATCCTCTCATGTGCTGATAGTAATATGAGATTGCAAACTACAAGTACGAAGTAGCTTCTAGGAGTAATTGGTATAAAAGTTAAAAGGATCACGGATAAATACAAGACAAAAAGGCCCTTGCTATCAAACATCGATGCAAGAGTTTGTCCCTGAAGAAGGAAACGGAATGAAGAGTGTAAAGAGAGGCTTTCAAGGTTTAAGTAACTCAACTACACACTGGAAAATTGAAGGAACCAGAAATGGAATGTTCTGTGACCTGTCGTGACAGGAAGTTGCCCAGATGCTTATGTCCTTGCTGTCAAGTGAGAAGGATCCTACAGGCACAACATTTGCCCCCTAGAACAGATGCACACAACAAACCCAATTCACCCTTTACCTTTATGTAAAGAAGTTGGGGGATATTTCAACTTCATAAAACTGAAAACAGGATTGGCAAGACCATATTTCTTCCTGGAATGGCTAGAGAATGGTCTGCCTCCTAAACATGGATCTTGCTAACTGGTACAATTTATTCGTGGTACGTGTTTGAAGGTCAGTTGGATGTCTACATTCACCCTCAGAGGCTGTCTGGTTTCTTCCGCATAGTTTCTGTGTCAACAGCAATGCCCCAAGCCTCTCTCATGCCTTGAGTGTATCCCACTTCTTTGTGAAATAGAAATTATTTGCCTTAAAGGGTTTGTACATCAGAATGGAGCCAGTTTGATAGTCTAGCATCATCTGTATATTTGAAGATCTACCACCTGAAACACTGTATAATACATTTCATTGTCAATTTAAGGTTCTTTCTTTCTTTCATTCTTTCTTCCTTTCTTTTTTCTTTCTTTCTTCTTTTTTCCTTCTTTCTGTTCTTCAGAGTGATCCTTTCCCCCTTCTACTAAAAAAAGATTATTTTCTCAAAGAACATATCCTGACTTCAATTTTCCCTCCTACAGTTTTTCCTCATCTCCCTTTCAACCTAATCCGTCCTTTTTCTACCCCTCATTAGAAAATACTCTAGTACAGGAGTATTTTGTGTACACTTCTTTTGTGAACTAGTCTCAGATAAAAAATGTCTTAAGTATGCTTTTTAAATATATGTATATATGTATATATATTATTCAAATAAAGCCTCAAGACAGCTTTCCAAATAATTCTGAATTTCAACTTCAAATGTACACACTCATATGTATTTATATGTGTCTCTGTGCGGTGTGTGTGTGTGTGTGTGTGTGTGTGTATGTGTGTATGTTTTCATCATATGCCTAAATCCTAAGTCAAGATATTATTTCCATCTGCCTAATTTTTAAGCTGGGCATTTAGTTAATTTTATAGAAGAAGATGAATATATATTTGAAGAAGTGATTCTAATATTGAGTGAGTGATTTTTGAGGCAGAAAGGCACCAAACCAATCTAATTGATAAAATAGAAAAGGTGTCTCATGATATTTTTATTTAGTTTTGCTCTTGTCTCTTCATACAGTCAATAATTGTTCCATTTTCTGGTGAAGGGTACATTAGCTGGTTCTGAATTATGAGTGCATTTTACTCTCTAAATACAGGGAAATAATGTTGTTTTAAAAATAGGCTGTTCTGCCTTACATTCTCTGTGGGAAATTATGGGAAGAAGCGAAAATGGCTTTAGCTCCCGTAGCACAGCCTACATCAGAGTAGAATGATAATTATGCTGCAGGTGGCAGACTACTCAAGGTACCTGCAAAGCACAGATAAGGTGGTTCATTGGCCATCCACATCCCGGCTGGTTTAGCCTAAGATGTGGAGTAGGTATAATGCATATTAATACAAATAGCCATGAACACTGGTCTTTTGGAGAAAGTACACCTGAGTCTGCTCTTAAGGGTATGCTTTATAATACATTTTTTTCTGGCTCTAGCCATTATTACTTGATATGTTTAAACCTATCAAAAAGTCCACACTGTTACCCTTAAATGCTTATCCAGAATTTCACTCTTGTAAAATTCCCATACCAATAAAGCCAGTAATGATGCCAAGCGTGTGCTCTGTAAGAGATATCCTAGCTATCTCCTCTCAACTAAAAATATGTAAACTACCACTCTGCCTAATTTTTATGGGTTGATGGCTCAAGGGAGGTGAAAATCCTGAAGTATAAGATAGTCCACCTTCTTCAAAGAATTATCAATGTTAAACCTAAAAAGCATCCCTTGCCCACTTCTACAAATATATTTCTTATCTAAATAGAATAGTATACATATATTTTAAAACATTATTATGCTATACAAAAATGATTTCCTTATCTTTATTGTGAATCATATACATCAAGCTATTATATAGCATGTGATTTTAATTTATTCTTAAAATTTTATAAGTGTATGCAAGACATTTTAATCAAATCCCCTCCCTTCCTTTCTGTTTGGAGTGAAATGCGTAGAGTTTTTCCTGTGCAAAATAAAGCTGGAATCGAGACAGGAGGAAAAAGAAAAAGAAAGCTAATGGCTTCCAAAATTAGGAGCATAAATAAGCTTTATTAATCTCTACTAGTTTGTAAGCTAATTAAAACATAATGACAAAATTAGGACGTTTTAGTTTTTTAATTAATTGATTAATTGATTTGCATGATATCCTGAATGCAATTTCCCCTCACTCCTGACTCCCAGTCCTTCCTCTCAACTCCCCTGCCCCCATCGACTTCGCCTCTTCTTATCTTCAGAAAATAGGAAGCTTCCCATTGATATCAACCTGCCTTGGCATATGAAGTTACAGTAAGACTGGTCAAGTTATATATTGAGGCTAGACGGAGCAGTCCATTAGAAGAGGTGGGCTCCAAAGGCAGGCAACAAAGTCAGAGAAAGCCTCTGCACCCATTTTTAGGAATCTCACATGAAGACAGAGATGTGTACATCAGTTACATGTGTGCAGAGGGGCTAGGTCAGTCCAACACATGCTCTCTGACTGGTGAATCAGACTCTGTGGGCCCCTATGGGGTCAGGTTAGTTGATTCTGCACGTTTTCTTGTGGTGTCTTTGATATTTCTGCCTCCTACAACCCCCCTCCAATTCCTCCTCTTCCACAGGTTTCCCCAAGCTCGCCTAATGGTCTTGGCATCTGATTTCATCATCTGCTGGGTCTTCACTATCTCTGATCATAGTTATGCTAGGCTATTGTCTTAACATATAGCAGAATATCATTAATAGCATCAAGGATGGGATCCCTCTTAGAGAATGGGGCAGAAGCTGAGTCAGTCACAGGTTGACCACAACCTCTATATCTGCTCCATCTTTACTTCTGAACATTTGTAGGCAGAAAAAACGTTAAGTCGAAAAGTTTTGAAGCTGGGTTGGTGTCTCTACTCATCCATAACTGGTTACAGAAGATGGGTGGTTTAGGATACACATTCCCCATTGCTAGTATCCTTAGACAGGGTCACTCTCATAGATTCCTGAGTATTTTATTGTTCTAGGTTGATAGCTCTTCCCAGAGATTTCCCAAGCCCGGATTCCAGTTATATCTTCCATTATTTCCTCCCTCAGTTCTCGTTGCACATGATCCCATCCTCACCCCAATTCCCATACAATTTCATACCTCCTCTATCCAATATACTTATTGTATTCCACGTTCTCTCACTGCTTCCTCTTATTTATTTATTTATTTATTTATTTATTTACTTGGATTTTTTATTTTCATTTCAAATGTTATTCCCTTTCCCGGTTTCCTGGTCATAAGTCTCCTATCCCGTCCCCCTCCCCTTCTTCTATAAGGATGTTCCCCTCCCTAACCAGCCCCCTTTCATGCCTCCCTTCTGACATTGCTCTACACTGGGGCATCCAGCCTTGGCAGGACTAAGGTCTTCTTCTTCCACTGGTGCCAATCAGGGCAATGCTCTGCTACATATGCACTAGAACCAAGGGTCTGTCCATGGTAGACTTTGGGTAGAGATTTAGTCCCTGGTCGCTCTGGTTGGTTGGTATTATTGTTCTTATGGGGTTTCAAGTCCCTTCAGCTCTTTCAATCCTTTCTCAATGGGGACCCTGTTCTCAGTTCAAATGTTTGCTGGTAGCATTCACCTCTTTATTTGACATGCTTTGCTGAGCCTTTCAGGAGACAGCTATATCAGGCTCTGCCTGTACTTGGCTTCATTAATATTATCTAGTCTTGATAGCTGGAGACCCATGTAGGACAGGCTTTGAATGGCCACTCTTTCAGGCTCTGCTCTAAACTTTGTCTCTATATCCCCTCATACGAATATTTTTGTCCCCCCTTTTAAATCACTGATAAGTGAATAATAGCCCAAAAGCTCGAATTACCCAAGATTCAATCCACAGACCACATGAAGCTCAAGAAGAAGGATGACCAAAATGTGATGCTTCCTTTTTTGAGCCCTACTTATTACCTTCTTTGGCTCTGAGGTTTGTACCTTGGACTATCTTCTACTTTATGGCTAATATGCACTTATAAATGAGTATATACCATGTTTGTGTTTCTGAGTGTGAGTTACCTCATGACAGTGTTTTCTAATTCTATCAATTTGCCTGAAAATATTATGAAGTCATTGATTTTTAACAGCTGAGTAATATTCCATTGTGTAAATGTACCACATTTTCTTTTATATATATTCTTCAGTTGAGGTACATCTAGGTTACTGCCAGTTTCTGACTATTTCCAATAAAGGATGTTATGAACATAGTGTAGCAAGTGTCCCTGTGGGCTGCTGGGACATATTTGGGTATATACTTAGAAGTGGTATTGTTGGAGCTTGAGGTAGATCTATTCAATTCTTTGAATGACAACCAAATTGATTTCCAAAGAGGTTATACAGGTTTGCATTGCAGCAATGGAGGAGTGATCCCCTTGCTCCCTACCTCTTCCAACATAATCTCTTGAGTTTTCGATCTTAGCCATTCTGATGGGTTTAGGATGGAATGCCAGAGTCATTTTGAATTGCATTTCCCTGTTGACTAGAAATACTGAAAAGTGCTTTAAATGCTTCAGGGCCATTAGAAATTCCTCTATCCAGAATTCTCTGTTTAATTTCATATCACATTTTTAAATTGGGTTATTTGGTTTGTTGATATCTAGTTACTTGAGTTCTTCATGTACTGTGGATATCAGCGCTCTGTGGGATATAGGGTTGGTGAAGATTCTTCCCATTCTGTTAGCTGCCCTATTGACCTTTTGATGGTGACCTTTGTCTTTTCAATTTCATGAGATTTCATTAATTTATTAATTGTTGATCTTAGTTTCTGAGGTATTGTTGTTTTTCTGGTCAAGAAATCACCTCCATGCCTATGCCTTAAGGCTTTTCCCCACTTTCTCTTCAGCCAGGTTTTATCTCGAGTGTATCAGGTTTTATCTCGAGGTTTCATTCAGGGTAATAGATAAGGATCTATTTGCATTCTTCCACATGCAGATATCCAGTTAGAACAGCACCATTTGTTAAAGATGTTTTCTTTTTCTTTCTATTGTATAATCCGGATACTTTGACAAAAATCAAGGGTCCATAAGTTTGTGAATTTACTTCTGCATCTTCACTTTAACTTCCATTGATTAACCTATCTGTTTTTAGGCTGATAGCATGTGGAGTTTTGTTGTTCTTTTTTTGTTTTGATTATTGTTTTGTAGTGCAGCTTGAAATCAGGGATGATGATACCTCTAGTTCTTTCATAGTACACGCTAATTTAGTTACCTTGGGTTTTTTTGTTTTTCCTTATGAATTTGAAAATTGTTCTTCCAAGGTCTTTAAAATGTATTTGAATTGTGATGGGAATTGTAATGAACTTGTACATTGTTTTTTGTAAGATTGTCCTTTTGACTATGTTATTCTCACTATGTTAATCTTACTGAGCAAGGGAGGTCTTTCCATCAGATAATATTTTCTTCAATTTCTTTCTTCAAAGACTTTTAAGTTCTTGTTATACATGCATTTTTCTTGCTTGATTCATGTTACACTAAGATATTTTATACTATTTGTGTCTTTTATGAATGGTACTGCTTTCCTAATTTCTTTCTCAGGCCATGCATAAGGTTTTGAGTTAATTTTGTATCTAGTTACTTCACTATAGGGGTTTTTTTAGATGTAGGATTTCCCTGATAGAATTTTTGTTGTCATTTATGTATATTTTCATATCATCTGTAAATAGAAATATATTGATTTCTTTCTTTCCAATTTGTATCCCCTTAATTTCCTGCTGTCTTTTTTATCTAGCTAAAATTTTAAGTACTGTATGAAATAAATAAGGAGAGGGATGAGAGTCTTGCCTCATCTCCCGTTTTAGTGGAATTGCTTTAAATTTCTCTGCATTATATTTGATGTTGGCTATTGGCTTTCTGTGTATTGCCTTTATTATGTTTAGGTGTGTGTCTTGTACTACTAATCTCTTTAAGTTTATTATCATGAAGGGACACTTGATTTTATCAAAGGTTTTTCAGCATCTATTGAAATAATCATTCTTCTTTATTTTCTTTTAGTTGGTTTATGTGGTAGATTTCACTGACAATTTTTCATATGCTGAATCATTCCTGCATATTAGGTATAAAGTCTACTTGATCACTGTGGATGATTTTTTTTTTGGTGTATTCATGCACTGTTTGTTAGTATTTTATTGAGTATTTTTGCAACAATACTCACTAGTGAACTTGATTTAAAATATGTTTTCTTTGTTGAGTATTTGTGTGGTTTAGTTTTTAGGATAACTGTGTCCTCATAAAATGAATTTGGCAATGGTCCTTTTCTGTTTTCTGGAATAATTTGAGGAGTATTGGCATTAGCTCTTCTTTGAAAGTCCAGAATTGTGTGCTAAACATCTAGCCCTGGTAGCTTGTTTTGTTTTGTTTTGTTTTTATTTTTGTCGGTGCTGGTAGTTGGGAGACTTTAATGACTGCTTCTGTTTCCTTAGGGGTTATGGATCTATTTACATTGTTTATCTAATCTGGATTTAACTTTTTAACTTTGGTAAGTCTTATCTATCACCAAAATGGTCCATTTCTTTTAGATTTTTCCATTTTGTGGAATACAGGCTTTAAAGTAAGAGCTAGTAACTTTTGACAGAAGCATTCCCTCTGGGGAAAGAGGCTGCTTCCAGACGTTATGGTTTATTAAATTAAAATCTCTGTGCCAAGAACATGTTACTGCCCTGTGTGCCATTAGATTGTGACTTGAAATATAAATACCTGCCTTGTCAACTACACAGCCAAGAGTTTGTTCTAACTTCTAATTCATTGATCTCAAGTCATTAAAGAGACTTTTTTTTCATAATTTGGTTAAAGATCATTATTTTTTTTGGTTTAAGTGTATATGAAATTTGCAAACTTTCCTTTTTCACTTTTAACTTTGCAAATTTAGTAAGGCAAACTAATTCATAAAACAATATAAAATGCAATCAAGAGTAAATTGAATCAATTTTACTTGGAATAAAATGCTAAAGAGAATAAGAACTTGAAAGATAAGGCAACCTTATTTATGATTAACTTCACACATTGTTTTGCAATGTATATTCATGGTGATATCACATGATCTGAATAACCAAGAAAAATTTTTCTTTATCATCCTTGAAATTTGTGCTTGAATATACAGAGTATTTTTGTATAACCCCCAAGGTATCAATAATACTTTTGGATCAAATTTGCAATTTCCATTTCCTGTTTCACTTCTTGAGTTATAATAGAGTATGTTTGCAGGTTTAACCATATCTGCTATTAAATTAATACATAAATGAAATAAATTGGTGAAACTCATGAATTGTTAAACAATATGAGGAAAACATAAGTTATATTTTTCTTTTACTTCGGTTTGAAGCAACACTTATAATAAAACTACCTTAGGTCTTTTTTATTCTATATTCTTAGGCCTACTTTCTTGTTTGGCATAATTCTTTGACCTGAAAACTAAATGGAAAGTACATGCAATTTTTCAATTCAGATTTTTTCAGGAGGTTCACAGAGATACACACCTTTAATATCATCATGAGGGGGGCAGAGAACGAAGATCCCTGTGAATTCAGGGCCAGTTTGTTCTAAAAGTTTATTTCAGGCCAGGTATAGCTACAAAGTCAGACCCTTTCCCCAAAACAAAAACAAAAGTGGTGTTGTATTTGCTTATATGTTCAAATGATAAGGGATGTCATTTCTGTAAGTTATACATTGTAGGGAATAAGTGGTATCTTGGAGGTTAAGAGTACTTCCTGGCTTTGTAGAGGTCCTGCAATAGCTTCCTAGCTTCTGCATCCTAGCATTCATATTGGTCAGTTCTGGATTACCTATAACTTAAGCTACAGGATATTTGACAGCGCCTGGAGTTTGTAGACACCAGCACTTATGTGCATATGCCCACATGCATGCATGCACACACACAAACAATTAAAATTAAAGTAAATCTAAAACATACCCTAAAACTCACAGGAAATACTCCTGATTTTATTAATATTTTAATTATATATCTGGAATAAAACATAAATGATTACTGTGATACAGGAATTAATTAATTCCCTGCTCTGCTGTAGAATTTTTATTTCTACATTTCTTGAACATTATAAACATCTAAAAAAAAGTCACTCATTTTTGCAACTTAGATATTTGCAGCATAAATTGTGATTAAAGTTTTATTTATTTGCATTTTCAATTAAAATTTAATTACATCACTTCCCCTTTCCGCCCTGCAGCTCCTCTCATGTCCTGTACATTCTCAATGCCTACAACACTTTTGGGAACACTCAAAGGGCTTAACATTTTTAAAGTGCTGAATTAATTAGTAGCAATCTAATTCTAATCATGCTTTTGAGATGTGTGTCACCCCTTTCTCTATTTACTCAATCAGCCTGCAATGTTGTCAGTAAATTTTGGATTGGATTGCAGCCCTATTTCCTCTTAAACCCTCATGACGTTTTCTTAAGTTCACTTTACCTCCCATTTTTCTTTCTGTTTGTCTAGACAAATCCTTAACTGACATCTTCATGACACTACATGTATCTAGTCAGTACAAAATAATTTATATTTTTGACCTTTATATCTATCAACTTTGAAAGATTGCACTGTATCATTATCCAGGATAGAAAGGCCAAAATTGATACTGTAAAACTAGCAGTCACCATCAAATTACTCATTAGACTCTCGTTTTTAACAATACCTATTGATTTCTCATACATAATCTCTTTATTTAAATATTATTTTAGAATTCATATAAGGGTGTCATGGTTAATTTTGGTATCATTTGACTATAGTTGGAATGAAATAAAATTCAAGTGTTTGGGCAAGACTATGAGGAATTTTCATGATTGAATCATTTCAGGACAGAAGATTCAAAGATCCACTTTATTTTTTTTTTTTATTTTTTATTTTTTTATTAACTTGAGTATTTCTTATATACATTTCGAGTGTTATTCCCTTTCCCGGTTTCCGGGCAAACATCCCCCTCCCCCCTCCCCTTCCTTATGGGTGTTCCCCTCCCAACCCTCCCCCCATTGCCGCCCTCCCCCCATAGACTAGTTCACTGTGGGTTCAGTCTTAGCAGGACCCAGGGCTTCCCCTTCCACTGGTGCTCTTACTAGGATATTCATTGCTACCTATGGGGTCAGAGTCCAGGGTCAGTCCATGTATAGTCTTTAGGTAGTGGCTTAGTCCCTGGAAGCTCTGGTTGCTTGGCATTGTTGTACTTTTGGGGTCTCGAGCCCCTTCAAGCTCTTCCAGTTCTTTCTCTGATTCCTTCAATAGGGGACCTATTCTCAGTTCAGTGGTTTGCTGCTGGCATTCGCCTCTATATTTGCTGTATTCTGGCTGTGTCTCTCAGGAGCGATCTACATCCGGCTCCTGTCGGTCTGCACTTCTTTGCTTCATCCATCTTGTCTAATTGGGTGGCTGTATATGTATGGGCCACATGTGGGGCAGGCTCTGAATGGGTGTTCCTTCAGTCTCTGTTTTAATCTTTGCCTCTCCCTTCCCTGCCAAGGGTATTCTTTTTCCTCATTTAAAGAAGGAGTGAAGCATTCACATTTTGATCATCCGTCTTGAGTTTCGTTTGTTCTAGGGATCTAGGGTAATTCAAGCATTTGGGCTAATAGCCACTTATCAATGAGTGCATACCATGTATGTCTTTCTGTGATTGGGTTAGCTCACTCAGGATGATATTTTTCAGTTCCAACCATTTGCCTACGAATTTCATAAACTCGTTGTTTTTGATAGCTGAGTAATATTCCATTGTGTAGATGTACCACATTTTCTGTATCCATTCCTCTGTTGAAGGGCATCTGGGTTCTTTCCAGCTTCTGGCTATTATAAATAAGGCTGCGATGAACATAGTGGAGCACGTGTCTCTTTTATATGTTGAGGCATCTTTTGGGTATATGCCCAAGAGAGGTATAGCTGGATCATCAGGCAGTTCAATGTCCAATTTTCTGAGGAACCTCCAGACTGATTTCCAGAATGGTTTTACCAGTCTGCAATCCCACCAACAATGGAGGAGTGTTCCTCTTTCTCCACATCCTCGCCAGCATCTGCTGTCACCTGAGTTTTTGATCTTAGCCAATCGCACTGGTGTGAGGTGAAATCTCAGGGTTGTTTTGATTTGCATTTCCCTTATGACTAAAGATGTTGAACATTTCTTTAGGTGTTTCTCAGCCATTCGGCATTCCTCAGCTGTGAATTCTTTGTTTAGCTCTGAACCCCATTTTTTAATAGGGTTATTTGTTTCCCTGCGGTCTAACTTCTTGAGTTCTTTGTATATTTTGGAAATAAGGCCTCTATCTGTTGTAGGATTGGTAAAGATCTTTTCCCAATCTGTTGGTTGCCGTTTTGTCCTAACCACAGTGTCCTTTGCCTTACAGAAGCTTTGCAGTTTTATGAGATCCCATTTGTCGATTCTTGATCTTAGACTATAAGCCATTGGTGTTTTGTTCAGGAAATTTTTTCCAGTGCCCATGTGTTCCAGATGCTTCCCTAGTTTTTCTTCTATTAGTTTGAGTGTGTCTGGTTTGATGTGGAGGTCCTTGATCCACTTGGACTTAAGCTTTGTACAGGGTGATAAGGATGGATCGATCTGCATTCTTCTACATGTTGCCCTCCAGTTGAACCAGCACCATTTGCTGAAAATACTATCTTTTTTCCATTGGATGGTTTTGGCTCCTTTGTCAAAAATCATGTGACCATAGGTGTGTGGGTTCATTTCTGGGTCTTCAATTCTATTCCATTGGTCTATCTGTCTGTCTCTGTACCAATACCATGCAGTTTTTATCACTATTGCTCTGTAATACTGCTTGAGTTCAGGGATAGTGATTCCCCCTGAAGTCCTTTTATTGTTGAGGATAGCTTTAGCTATCCTGGGTTTTTTGTTATTCCAGATGAATTTGCAAATTATTCTGTCTAACTCTTTGAAGAATTGGATTGGTATTTTGATGGGGATTGCATTGAATCTGTAGATTGCTTTTGGTAAGATGGCCATTTTTACCATATTAATCCTGCCAATCCATGAGCATGGGAGATCTTTCCATCTTCTGAGGTCTTCTTCAATTTCTTTCCTCAGTGTCTTGAAGTTCTTATTGTACAGATCTTTTACTTGCTTGGTTAAAGTCACACCGAGGTACTTTATATTATTTGGGTCTATTATGAAGGGTGTCGTTTCCCTAATTTCTTTCTCGGCTTGTTTCTCTTTTGTATAGAGGAAGGCAACTGATTTATTTGAGTTAATTTTATACCACTTTAAAGATGGGCCACACTATGTAGTGGTGGCACTGATAAAAACAAAAGCAAACCTACAAGCAACATTATACAATTGTATTGTGGTTTTAGACATTTAGGAATGATGCATGCATTTAACAACAAATTGAAAATAGAGGTTATGAGTTTAAAAAAAGGATTCAGAAAAATAAAGGGAAAGTATGTTATTATATTACAGTTTTGGAATATTTTTAAAATGATGTAGAAGTGGGAATCTTTCCCTTTTTGCATTCTTGCTCTCACTCTAACAAGTTCGTATGTTGTACTGATGAGTCATTCCTTTACTAGCATTAAAACCTGTTCCTTTTAGATGTTGAAGACCAGCAGCTCTAGGAATTCTGTAGGATTCCAGTAGCAGAATGGAACTGCTGAGACATTCAGCCTCATGGAATTAATAACTATCAAAAATTTGCCTTTTCCACTAAAAGATAGTCATTGTTTGATTAGCTAGACAATTGCTTGTAAGTCTCACCAAATAGTCTCATAGAATGAAGAAAGTAGGACCAAAATGCCAACATTGCCCTGTTCCATTAGAAAAGAGATTTTTGGCTGATGACTCAATCAAATGTAGCCAGTTCCCTGCATTGAAAGTTTCATTTGGTGAATAGAAATGTTCATTTGGCTCTATCTTTCCAATTATTTGGCAATTTCATTTTGACTGCGTTTAAGCATGTGTATATTTTAGCAAACTTCTTTTGCATTATTTTTCATATAACATGTCCACTGAGCCTTCATTAAGCTGTCTCTCAGTATCCTTTTTCTATCCCTGCTCTTCATTCCCCCTGAGAACTTCAGCTGTTTGAGAGAGAGAGAGAGAGAGAGAGAGAGAGAGAGAGAGAGAGAGAGAGAGAAAGAGAGAGAGAGAGAGAGAAAGTTGTAGCATTCAGTCCTGAATGAGACCTTCATCAAATTCCTTCTGTTATGGCTATGGCTTAGGGAACCCTTCAGAAGAAGAGATAAAAAGATTAGAAAAGCTAGAGGAGATGGGAAGATACTAAGGAAATAAGCCAATCTGAACAGAACAGAACAGAACCAACACATATGAACTCACAGAGACTTTGGCAGCATATACAAGGCCAGCATTAGTCTGTGCCTGATGGGGTCCCAGAACTGAGAGGAGTGGACATAGCCCCCATAGCGATGTTAATTGATAACCTTAACAAAGGTTAAGGCCAGACCATATTCCTAGTGTTAGATGGGCAACACAAAATCAGTTCAGTAGTATTTTGGGTATTGTTACTCTTATAAGGTTTTGACATGACGTGTGTGTGTGTGTGTGTGTGTGTGTGTATGTGTGTGTGTGTGTATGAGACAAAGAAAGAGAGAGAGGAGGTATGTTCACACCATTATTTACTTATTTTGAATTCTATTTTTGTTATTGTAAGATTTCTATGTTGTATGAATGTGTATAGTTCTTCATCTCCATGCTCATATAGTGCTTTGTCTTTGCCTCTTTTTATTTTGTTTGTCTTCTCTCATTTAGGTTTCTTTTTAATTTAGTGTACTTCATTATTTTATGATGATTCTTTAGGTATCTGCTATTTTTACCCAAGAAAAAGAAAAACAGAAAATGTATGGATACAAATCAGAGGGCAATTGTGGGAAGTACCATAGGAATTTGGGAAAGGAGAACTATGATTAAAATAAGTTGTATAAAAATATTTCTTCAATAAAATAAAAAATGAAAAAGAGTGGTTTGGGAAAAAGAAATTAAGGTATTTCTGAACATTGTTGACAGCCATAGGTCTACTGCTGAGTTTAAATCGAGGAAACATATTTACAGTGCATACGATAATTAACGAACCTATTCAATGGTTGATATAGTTTGCAGGTTTGTGAAAACTACAAGAGCACTTCCTGTAGCTATTCCAAAAAGAAATGTTAACATTAGGCTAAATAGTCTATGGTCTTCACCATGAGAAAGGTAAAGAAAAATTACAGGAAAAGTCCTGAAAATGCTTTACTGTTACTTGTAGTGAATATTTATCATATTTAGCACAGAAGATCATTTCTCAGAATGCAGTGAGGCCTTGATGAGTTGGGGGCACTATTAAATACCTATTTGACCAGGACTATGCAGTACAGAAAAACGAAAAAAAATGATTGAAAATATCTAAGATATCAAAATGTAATGATATATCCAATGAGTAGATATATTGGAAAAAAATGGAGAACAAAGGAAAGAAACAGAAGTCCACAGGACTACTTTGACATCAATATACAAAACAAGTGAGAGCATGGCATTCACTGATGCAAACTGAGGACAGTGGTTATGAGAAATTTTCTTTCTTAAATGGTATGTTTAAATATTTTTGCTCTAGCTTCTGAGATGGTTCGGTGGATAAAGGGCTTTCTGTGAACTCATGAAAACCAAGGGTTAGAGCCCGGAAACCCGAATAAAGCAGGACATGTTGAGGAGTGGATAGAGGAGAATTCCCAGAGCTAGAGGGACAGGTATAAATGGTGGTGACCAACAAGAGATCTTGTTTCAAGTTGGAAGGAAAATACAACACATGAGATTATCTTCTGACCACCATGTGTGGGCTATGGTATAAGCATATCTTCATATAATACAAACATGCATGCATTACACACACACACACACACACACACACACACACACACACAATTTTGTAAAGAACTTGGCTATTTATTGTATTTGTTTAATCTGATATGTGTGTATGTGTTTGCAATTTTATTTAGTGTTGTCTTAATAATTTTTCTGTTTTCCTTTATTAATTTGAAGTCTGAGAGAAATTATACAAGACACTGCCTCTTTCAAACTCCTAGCACACTACTTCATAATATCACCATCATAGGGATACGAATAAAGAGATTTTTTCGTGGCACATAGACATCCACAGAGTATTTCTTTGTTCAAATAAGCCACTCCACCATATTAGACTTGGTGTGGGCAGAATGATTGCTTTGTCCTTCTTTGCAGGGCCTTTATGACTCCAGATCAACTGCATATTTCAATATTACTTCAGAAATTAAAGACAATTATATTTTGTTTTCTTCTTTTTATCTTTTGAAATCCTATAATAAGAGAAAAGGAAGATAAAACAATATAAATAGATTAACACCATGGTTCAATGAGTATATCAAAATCCTTTAATATTTCCTAGAAAGATATAATACTATTTTTAGCTACTTTATTCATACAAAACACCCTGTTATTGTAGTTAGTGAGCATGACAAAAGAGTTACTTGGAATGAAAATGAAATATAGAACAACTATTCTGTTTTGAGGCAGTTATTCTAAGAAGAGAACAAATACATTTGTGTGCCTGAGGTGGATACTGCTTTGAAGTGGATTTCAGGGTTCTTTGGAGACTCAGTTATGTCATATGATGTTTTTCTAGAAACTGCCTTATTTTCAATAATTTTATTTTTCTTGGATATTTTATGTATTTACATTTCAAATGTTATCCCCTTTTCCCCCTCTCCCATATATCCTGCCCCTGCTTCTATTAGGGTGCTCCCATTCCTACCCACATACTACAACCTCAATGCCCTGGAATTACACTACATTGAGGAAACAGGCTTTCACAGGGCCAAGGCTTTTCCTCTCATTGATGTTGGACAATGCCATCCTCTGCCACATATGTGGATGAAGTCATAGGTACATTCATGTGTACTCATTGGTTGATGGATTAGTTCCTAGAAGCTCTGGTGCGGTTTGGTTGGTTGATATTGTTATTCTTCCTATGTTATTCATAGGTAGTTCCTTCAGCTCCTTCACTCTTTTCTCTAACTCCTCCATTTGGGTCCCCTTCTTCAGTCCAATGGTCAGCTGCAAGCATCCTCATCTGTATCAACAGGGTTCTGTCAGAGTCTCTCAGGAGACACCCATATCTGGCTCCTGTCAGCAAGCACTTCTTTGCATCAGCAATAGTGAGTGGGTTTGATGGCAGCATATGGGAGCTATCCCCAGGTGGGACAGTCTCTGCATGATCTTATTTGCAGTACCTACTCAGTTCTTTGTCCCCATATTTGCTCCTGTGAGTATTTTGTTCTCCTATCTAAGAAGGACTGAAACATGCACATTTTGGTCTTCCTATTTCTTGAGCTTCACATGATCTGTGAATTTTTTTATTATCTACTTAAAGCTTTTGGGCTAATATTAATTTATCAGTGAGTAAATGCCATGTGTGATTTTGTGATTGGTTTACCTTACTCAGGATGATATTTTCTAGTTGAATCCATTTGCCTATGAGCATCATGAAGTCATTGTTTTAATAGGTGAGTAATACTCCATTGTGTAGATGTACCACATTTCCTGTATCCATTCCTCTGTTGGGGGACATCTAGATTCTTTCCAGCTTCTGGCTATTATAAATAAGGCTGCGATGAACATAGTGGAGCACGTGTCTTTGTTGTATGTTGGAGCATCCTTTGGGTATATGCCCAGGAGAGGTATAATGGGGCCCTCAGGTAGTGGAATGTCCAATTTTCTGAGAAACCTACAGACTAATTTCTAAAGTGGTTGTACCGATTTGCAATCACACCAACAGTGGAGGAGTGATCTTCTTTCTCCACATGCTCACCAGCCTCTGCTGTCGACCTTAGTTTTTGATCTTAGCCATTCTGACTGGTGTGAGATGGAATCTCAGGGTTGTTTTGATTTGCATTTCCCTGATGACTAAGGATGTTGAACATTTCTTTAGGTGCTTCTCAGCCACTTGGTATTCCTCAGTTGAGAATTCTTTGTTTAGCTCTGTACCCCATTTTTTAATAGGATTATTTGATTCTATATTGTCTAACTTCTTCAGTTCTTTGTATATATTAGATATTAGCCCTTTATTGGATATAAGATTGGTAAAGATCTTTTCCCAATCTGTTAGTTGCTGCTTTGTCTTATTGACAGTGACCTTTGCCTTGCAAAAGCTTTGCAATTTTATGTTGTCCCATTTGTCGATTCTTGATGCTAGAGTATAAGCCAGTGGTGTTATGTTCAGGAAAATTTCCCATATGTCTACATGTTCAAAGCTCTTCCACATGTTCTCTTCTATTAGTTTCAGTGTATCTGGTTTGTTTTTTTTTTATTGTTAGCCATTCTTTTGTAAAATTTTTAATGGTATCACTTCAATACACAAGCTTAGAGATATACATCCACAAACTCTCACCTACAAACTATATAGGAAGTTTTTTATCCATGTGAAATAAAACTAGAGATAACTTGGAAGAAGAAATCTTAACTGAGAAAAAATTCTTCATAAGATTGTCCTATGAAAATCCTGTGGGCACTTTCTTGATCAATAATTTTGTTGGAGGGCCCAGCTCCCTGTAGGTTGTCCCACTCCTGGGTTTATTGTTCTAGCTTTTATAAAAACACAGGCTGAGCAAGCCATAAATATAGAGCAATAAACAATCTTCTTCCCATGTCACTCTAACATTTTCTGCCTGCTTAATCACTGGAATATCTTCCCACCCTACCTGATGCTGAAAGACCCTCACAGAGAATCTTCCTTCAGGAAGGAGATCCCCAAGCCCAACGACCAGGCCGAGTCCACTCGGATGCAATCAGCAAGAGGGTTTATTGGAAAACACAGGTACCTGCGGGCACACAGTCTCTTCGGAGGACTTGCACACCCAGCAGCTCCAGCATGGGGCTTTTATAGGGTTTGGGGAAGCAGAAGCGGGTGTACAGAAGCAGATGCATGGTTACAGGGACTTGATTGGTGGATTCAAATGAGGCGCGGATGCAGGGTTACGCAGCAAAAGAGTCCGGAATGTCAGGGGCTAGGGGCTTATCCCTTCCTGCCAGATGGCCTATGAGTCAGTTCCGATACCTCAGGCTGGTTCTGCATTCTTTCTTCCTTATCTTTGTGCTCTGTCAGTTTTAACGGCGGGGCAGGCCCCACAGGGCCTGGGCATGCCTGGACCTGCCCAATCCTGTTTCAGTTCTGAGTCTGTGAATTTTGAAACTTACTCTTTTAACTTCATATTTTTAAACCTTAAATCTGTATAATTTTCTTTGCATTCCCCTCTTCTTCTACTAAGTAATTCTAATCTTAGAATTTTGATATCAAGTCTCGTATTTGGTCTCACCAGTTGTCCTAAATGACTGGTACTGTTGTCTCAGAACCATCACCCGCACAGCACCTACTCTATTTTTAACAAAAGCAATTAACCTGTTTGTCACACAGGGTCCAAAACTAAAACCAAGAAAATTATTAGTAATAGCCCATCCATATAGCAGAGAGTAGGGTAGTGATCCAGGGAGACCGAGTGAACCAAGACTCAAACCAACCTTGTTGAGCGTCTCTATCTTTTATAGGAGTCAAACCTATTAACTAGTTTCTTTAACACACATGGACCTATAATCTGAAGCAGAAGCAAAACTAAGAAGGGTCCCATAAGGGAAGATATAAGAGTAGTCATCCAAGGAGATCTACTAAACCAGCTCTCGAACCATCCCTGATGTGCTTCTCTGTCTCTCTGTCTTTTGTCTAACCTTTCTCTAAGTTTATTCATGGAGTCTTTAATTACTCTTGAATGGTCTGCATAGAAGCAACACTCTTCTTTCAGTGTAGCACACAGACTCCTTTAAGGAATATCAGGTCTAATCTCCTCCTATTCTGAAGGACTACCTCTGAGAGGGAGGTTAGGTATTCTTGGAGGTCAGCTAAAAAGTCTTTCACTCTTTTTATATCTGAGTCAATGGCAGTTCTGAATTCTGTATAACCCTTTCATTGCAGGACAATGGCAGATGTCCTTGTGCTGCCCTTGTAGCACCTAGATAGCCTTAAGTAATTCTCAACTCTTTTTTTGTCTTACTAAGTCTTTAGCATCAGGATTCCAGTCTGGGCACTATCTAAACCTACACACCAAGTTCATGACTAGCTTTTAGAACTTCTAAACTTATACAGATTATGATCCCTGAGGCACAGTCCCAAGAAGTGTTAGGAGTACTAACATATGCAATGTTACATCATTTGTAATAGAAATCAAGCCTATCCCCACACTTATCTTGATAGAACCCAGGGCAAACATGAAATTAAGTCTAGGGAGCTTTTTGAAGGTCTGAGTTTCCCTCTAGGTCCCAGCTCTAAGGCCCAACAGCTACTACACGGTTGGTGAGGGCTGAGAATTGATGGCCGTCAGGGTGGTCAGCAGCACCAGGTACGTTCCTTTCCAGTGAGGCTCGAGTGTCTGGGCTCCGTGTCATTATATGTAGCTGTAGTCTCTGACCTGGAACTGATGAGATGTCTCGAGGGTCCCTGGGGTTTAGGCTGCTGCCAGCTGTGACCAGTCTTCTTTCCGTATCACCTGTAGGTCTTTTAGCCTGGCATATAAATCATTATTACTATGACATGTTGGTTCAGTAACATCATCTAATACAGTCAGGGGAGCTGAGGCCCCATATAAGATCTCAAAGGGAGTAAGGCTGAATCTGGAAGGGGTATTTCTTGCTCTGAAGAGAGCAAGAGGGAAGGAGTGCCACCCAGTCTGCGCCAGTCTCCGTGGTCAATTTAATTTGGTCAGGGTCTCTTTTAGAGTTTTATTTATTTACTCTATCTGTCCTGAGCTTTGAGGTCTGTAAATACAACATAATTTCTAATCGACTTCTAAATACTTGGCCACACCCTGCCTTACCTTGGCAATGAAAGTAGGGCCATTGTCTGACCAGATTACCTTGGGCACTCCAAACCTGGGGAAGATTTCTTCCAATATCTTCTTGATGACTACCGAGGCCGTCTCTTGCTTGGTGAGGAAAGCTTCTATCTATTCCTCGAAAGGTATCTACAAGCACTAGGAGATACTTGTGATCATATTTTCCTAGTTTTATCTCAGTGAAGTTCACTTCGACTTTTTACTAAACTCTCTAGGTCTCTTTGTCCTGTTTGCTTGCTAAGCATTTACTTACTGACATACCTTGTATTTTTTACTGTCTCTCTGGCTAAAATCTTAAAGTCTATTATATATAACTTAATTACTTGGACAAATTTTTATCTCCTAAATGAGTCCCTTTCTGTATTTGGCAAAGTGAGTCTTTTCTTTGTTCTCTGGGGAGTATAGCTTTCCCCTCAAGTGTGCCTTTAAGCAACTTGGGCCTTTTCTTCTACTGTACATTCTAAATGGGGCCATCCCTTTAGTCCAATCCCAGTTCCCCTTGGCTGTCTCTTGTAGGCCTGTAACCAGAATAGGCTCCTGTATAGCCATTTCCCGAGCCACTTTATGTGCTTTGTTACTGCCTCATGCCACTGAATCTCTTCCTTCCTGATATCCTGAGCAATGAATAGTACTCACAGTTGTTGGCTTCACCAGGGCATCCAAGAGATGGCAAAGGCATCTGTGGCACTGATGTGCTGGGGGGTTGAGGTTCAGCCATCCCAGATGACATTGTGTTGTCCACCATGGCAGCACCCACTTATCTCTGACCTTCATGAAGAGAACTGTTCCTGTCTGTAGACAAGGTAGCCTCCGCTTTCAGCAGGGGTCAATCAACCAGTCACATAGGTCTTTCCTCCACCCATGGGCTTCTGCCAGTGCTTGACACTCATGTTGCAGTGGCTCCGGGTCAGGATTGG